>NW_010391978.1:0-231 GCF_000710305.1 Buceros rhinoceros silvestris | reverse complement strand
CTCCAGGGGGGTGCGGGGTGGCTGCAGACCCCTTGTCCTTGGCCGCCAGTCCCCCCTCGCCAGGGGTGTCTATGCCCAGAAAACAAAACCACCTCGCAGTCCGTGGGTGCTGAGTTACAGCACCAATGACGCAGCCGGTGCCACCCGAGCGTGCCGTGGCCATGCCCTGGCTCCCCGGCACTGCGCCCGCATCCCCGCCATCCTTCCTGCGCGGGGCGGGCACAGCGAGGC
>NW_010391977.1:2040-3912 GCF_000710305.1 Buceros rhinoceros silvestris | reverse complement strand
GCGGCGGCGGGGTGTTGGCACGGGGGAAACGCAACTTGGTTGGAGTCGTAGGCAGGGGTTGCAGTGTGGGCTGATGAGTATTTAATAGTAAAAGAAATTAATCACAAGTTGCTGTATGATTTCGGTCATAAACGCCTCGGTGAGTCTGTTGGGCTGAGATTACAGGTAGCTGTGTATATATATTTAAGAGAGCTCAGAAAATCAGACTGGTAACAGGAGTCACTTTGCCCAAAGTTTATGTCTTGTCTAATGTGCTAAAGCTGCTCATGAGTATAATGTTTTCAAAACTGCTTACCAAGACTAAATGATATTTTAAAAAAATCTTTTTAGACAAGAGGCTCTATTTGAGCATTCCCGATTTTAAAGTATCTGAAGATGCCTAATACCCTTTATTTCAGGAGCACTAGGGAAAAGAGAAGGGAGGGAAAGAACATTCACAGTATTCATGTAGGTTGCTTTTATTTCTCCTTGGACTCAGATAAAATGTGAACGAGTAGAAGAGAATAAACGAAAGAGAAAATACAAGAAAAAAACATCTCTTTGCATTTTTAGTGGGAGATATTCTAAGCGTGAACTGAAGGAGTCGCTAGATATCCTTGCTTTTAACACGAGATGTGCTTTTTAAAGTGCTCCCATAGTCAAATCGTCTGATTGAATTCCCTGCTAGACTGCAGAACTAGCCATTCATGATACTTATTTTTGACACTGCAGTTATGCCTCCATCTTAAAGAAAAAAAAATCAATGATGTTTAATAATCCTCTCGCAGAATGTACATTTCTTTTCATCAGCGTTTTACAGTGTTTTAAGTAAATGCGTGCAGAGGAAATCAGTCAGCCATAATGATAAAAAGTTACTGTGAATTGCTAACACTCTTAGGGATACAGCGCACCAACATTACAGGTTATAATTTAAATGCTGCTTTTACTTATTTACATCTCTACAACATACAGATGCTATTTAAAGTCTAAACTGTAACTCACCTCTGGCATGCTTTACTTCTGACACAGTCCACAGTGTGTTCTCATGATCTTGGCATCATCGGTATTTACTTCTGTAAAGTCAGGTTTATTCTGTGTTCATCTGCATCTATCTGTGGGGGAAGCCTCTCAGTGATATTTTCTTTAGTAATAAAAGACAGAGAGGGAGATAAAGGAGACAAAAGATGTCTGTAGGCAGAATGTAGAATAAAATGAATTAATTTTCCTGGTGGGGAATCTAGGAATTATCTTTTAATGTTTGTAATAAAGCTTAAGTAGGTTCAGCAAAATCTTCACTTAGAATGGAAAGTCTGACAATCCTTGTTCAATGTATTGTAATGGATACAGGTACACAACTAATTGTATTTTCAAGGAAAATCTGAAGTAGTCCACAGAATGAGTTTATCTTCTTTGGAACACCTGGCCAAAAGACAGAAGTCTGTGGCTGCATTTGCAGACACGAACTCGGAATCCCATTATCACACTGGGAAGTGCTATTGTTCTCACTGAGGACTGCAAAATGACAAACTACATAGATCTCTCAGTACAGGGGCGAACAGCAGTATTTCCATAATACTAGAGTGAAAGGAAAGCTGAGTGCAAAATAAGAGAGTGGCAGAATAAAGAGCAAAACATAAACTAGTAAATACCCAAGTTACTGTCTTTTAAGCAACATTGCAGTTTCAAGCAAGTTGAGCGGAACAGGTCTGTGCATTCAACAAGGCTGTCCTAGTGCTGCCGATTCCTGGTTACCTTGAAAAAGCAGGCTGGTGGTCCGTAATCACTGGGTCCGGAGCAAGTTCCTAAGGACAGTCAGCATACCAGCCATCGCATTTACCCTATTTCACGCATTAACGTGAGTTAACAGCTAGTGAATGCAAACATCGTAAATTT
>NW_010391977.1:569-1891 GCF_000710305.1 Buceros rhinoceros silvestris | reverse complement strand
AATTTTTTTTTTTTTTTTTTTTTTTTTAGCCTACACGGTCCTCTGATAAGCTGCATGACTTTATTGTCAGCCTTCTCTTTCACAACTCTAAACCTAAGTGATTTCGACCCAGGCAGTGAGCTATTCAAATGCATTAATTGATTTTTACACAACCGATTCCCTTCTCCCCTGCAGCCCCCTCCCCCCCGCTCCAGACCCTTAAAACTATTGTTCAGTACCACTGAAATACTAATAACAGTTAGAAGCATGTAAATAAAACCGGGCTGTTTTTTCCTCTGACAACGCTAGGCGATCAGATCTGTTGCATAATAGAAATTGGGAAGGCTGTCTGGCAGGCAGCGTTAAGAAGAGAAGAGCTATCTCAATTTCTCTCACTTAATCTTGGCTTCGCGTCAGAAGCTGTGCAGCAGTGCAGTAGAATGGGAGCACGGCAAAAGCTTCGCCACTGAAACGGCTGGTGCTCGTTGCCTCTCGCTATGTGGCGATACCTCAGCGATTTCTCGAGCTGGATTACCTATTGATTTTCCTCCTTTCTTGCCTCCCAGGTTTACTCGGCTGGACATTGTGTGTGTTTGGATTTCTGAAGGATTCTCCCCCGACTAACATGGATGTCCCACCATTCCTTGCAGTTGAAGGTTGCTCCTTGGCGCAGTGAATGAAGAACATGCAGGGATTGCTAATGGGTTTGGGAAGCGTAGACTCTCTCCTCTCTCTGTGACCATGCCGTGATCGTGTCTGAGGGCCATCAGTTTACGTATCCTCATTCTCACCCTACCGGGAAACCTGACGGCTTAGAAGGGGGAAGTAAGGCAGCGCGTGTGTGCATAGAAACATCATGAAGATTATTTCCTCTATTCTAACTAATTCAGTCTTCAGATGCACCATTAGACTCCTTCTTTGCTTACCGTGGATTGGATATTCTCAAGGAACCACACATGTATTAAGATTTGGTAAGATTTCCCGACACTTTTTTCATCGTGCGTTTAAGCCTGAATGTGATATACGTAGGACTGACTCAGAAGGGGGTGCTGGGGGGGAGCTGGGACGTACTGCCGGAGTCAGGCACCGAAGTCTCCCTTTATTTTGCGTCCGGAGGGATGATTTCTTATGTGTTTTTTCTGTCGCTGCAGCTCAGTGTAGCCGTAGTAACGGCACGCTGATTATAATTTTAATAACAATAGAGAGGAAAAAGACAGTCAAACGCTTTTGCCTAAGGCTCTGCGCGGCTCGCGTGGCTCGTAATGTACCTTTTTGGTTTCCATAGTAGTGGAAAGCATAGCTAATGCGGTGCTTGATCAGTTAAAAATCTGTCAGCTAGTTGT
>NW_010391977.1:0-378 GCF_000710305.1 Buceros rhinoceros silvestris | reverse complement strand
TCTAGCCCCCCGGAGCCGATCCCGTGTGGGCGCGCCGCTGTGCTTTGAGACCTCTGGACTGATTTTCCTTGAAGTGTCTGCCTAGATGCTTGCTACTTCGGTGACGTTTAGGGTTAAGGAAGAGATGGTTTATGTCTTGAGCGGTGGGCGTGAAAGATCCTTCGCGATATGTTTCCAAAACATAGCTTTTCTATTTTGCTGTGCTATTCGAAGGAATTTGGAGAAGGTCCCGGCCCCCCCCCCCACCCTGGGGAAAAAAAAGCCATGGTTCAGGATGAGATCTCAAGGAGAGTAGAAATGGTTTTACATTTTAAAGACTATCCCAGCTGGACCGTGAAAGTACCCTTAAACAGCACTGCCTGTGTATGCGCTCGTGTG
>NW_010391976.1:8240-9113 GCF_000710305.1 Buceros rhinoceros silvestris | reverse complement strand
CGGGACCGGCGCAAAGGTGTATCGCCGCGAAACGGCGTCTAGCAGGAGTCCGTGAAGCCTGGTTAAAAGAGTCACTTGTTTGGAAAAGGAACTTTAAATTCTCTTGCAAAAGTCCGAACCGGGAAGTCCGACTGGCAGTGGACGTGCCCAGGCAAAAATGCGGACGGTGGGGCGAGCGCTGCGGAGGACAGAGGGTCTCTGTACGTGTCTGCAGCAGCAGCACAGCGCCCCGGAGCCTGTGCTGTGGCATTTGCACGAACAGTGTTTACCGTGAAATGGCCACCAGAACTGCCACCATCAGCATCTTTCTGCAACTCGGGTTACAGCTCGCGTCATTTTCTCCCCCGAACTGTTGAATGGCTGCGTACCAAGATATTTGGAAAAATAAAGGACGTTCTTGTTAAGTGTTATTACTGCCTGTGTGCCACAAGACTTTACAGCAGGATGAGAGGTGCTGGGTGAAGTGGTGGTTGGAAGTGCCATCCGTGGTGTAGCACTGGCCAAAATTGTAAAAAATAACTTGCAAATGAAGGATTTCCTCTGATTTTCAGAGAGTTAAAATGTTCAAGCGTTGGTGCTGCAGCAGCAAACGTGCGCTTGGTGTGCACCACCTCTCCAAAAGAACAGTGAAGAGAAAGACATTACCCCAGACACACAACCCTGGAGTTAAGAATTGTAGCCTGGTATAACTGGATGTGCAGCTGGAAATAAATGGCCTTCACACTGTTGTGCAACATGGCAGTGTCCTTTAACGTCATTTAAAGGAGGATGGTACCTGGTCATGCTGCTGAGGACCAGCAACAACAACCATCTAGAGCAGCACTTTGAAAAAACGCTGCGTACCGAACCCAACCTCGAAAGGCTGAGCCCTTT
>NW_010391976.1:0-8119 GCF_000710305.1 Buceros rhinoceros silvestris | reverse complement strand
ACTTCAGATTTCTGTTCGGCCTTATCGTATCACGTATCTGCAACGCTCTCGGATGATAAACTATCTCCTCACCACATAGTGCAGCCCTGGGCTGGAGATATCTGAGCTAGCTCCATTACGGGACGTGGCACAGGCTCTGGCAGAAGCGCTGTGTGCTTCCCGGGCTTGGCTGGCTCTGGAGAGCTGACAGCCAGTCAGGACTCACTCGAGGAGCTCTACATGTCATTCTCCTGCATGTCTTCTCTTTCCAATAACCAGCTGTCCTGCACATTCTTCAGTTAATACTTTCTAGGTCAGATACGGCCTCAGTAGACTATATCATTTTGCCCAGAGCTAATTCCCCAAAAGCAGCAGGAAAGTCTTTGAATACGTTGCAGAATTTTCCAGGAATTGCTGCTCAGCAAAGAAAATTCAGCTGATCACAAGTCTCTCCAAAAACGCTCGCAGGGAAACTTCATTCCTCAGGGATGGATGCTGGGGTAATGTTACAGCAGAGTTGGAAGGGTCTGCTGGCGAGGGCCTTCACCGCTGTGAGTGGAGAACAAATGGCAGAGAATACTGGTAATTCTCAAATAACTGAGATAAGCAAAAACAAGCATTCGAGGAAATCATTTAAAAGCAATTAAAAAATAATTCCATATTATTGCCCATTATATAGACTAAGAGGAGATGACAGCAATTTGGGAGATTTCAAGTTAATTAACTTTACGATAACATTCCAGGTTAGTTATAAAAAAACCCAGCTATATTTGAAGAGTCTGAAGTTACGGCCTTTTATGTCAACAATTTTTCTTTGAACTGCCGGCTTGCCTGTGTGGTTAGAAACAACAGAACGAAATAAAAACGGGTATGTGGGGTTATTTTAGAAACTGTTACGCTCCGCTGAATTTCCTGTGCAGAAGTGCTGCTGCTCATCTGTACGTATGATTAACTTTTGCTCCCTGTAAGTGTTATCAGCCCTGTAACCAGGCAAACAGCGGAGCAGATGGCCAGTGCCAGTATCGGTGTTTCTGGTCTGGGCGCTTAATGAGATCTGAGAGTGTAACGCGAGCCTCTTTCATTTTGTCTGTCTCGCATGGCAGATATACTTCGTGCAAGTGCTCCTGTTGCTCAAGGTCACAGATTCATCAGTCAAAAGAGAGCCCTTCCCATTAATCTTTTACCTGCCCATGGGGGTTTCTGTACGTCTCAGGAGCTGCCATGTTGCATGGAGTGCCCTTGTCCTGAGTTTGGGACAGCACACAGACAGTGAAAGACAAACAGCTTCGAGCAGAAATTAGTCACACAATGTTAAATTTACGGTACTGTTTTCATTCATTAACCCTAAAACAAAAACACCTTTTTGTGCTGTGAGATAAGGCTTCAGCTGGGCCGAATCTCGCTTGTGACACATAACCATGTGTCCCACAAAATGAAGGTGAATGTCCTACAGCCCCTCTGACCTTACATTTGGAGACAGAAGTATTTGTGTGAGCAGCTTCCAAACTCTTAGCATGCATACATCCAAGGCAGGAGCCGGGCAGCGTGCCTGGGAGAACTCACAAAGGGCTCCTTGGTCCATTTTACCCACACTTGGATCTGTTTTGAGCTCCTGTTGCCTCCGTGCACTGACAGAGGGATGTGAAACTTGTGGTGGTGAGTTGTCTTCGTGGCTGAGCTATGGTGCTTTTCGCTTTGTTTCAATTGCCAAATTTGGTGAAGCTCCACTCTTCTGAAATATCTAGATATGGTTGTACAGTAGAGGCTTCTCTAAATTTGACTTCTGAATTCTTCGTAGTAAAAGATCTTTCGTGCTGCATGGCTCATACATGGTGGGTGAGCTCAAGAAATGTGGCCCCATCCTGAGAGAGAGCGGGAACGGAGATGTCACAGCTTGAGAAAGCTCTTGTGTCTGGGGCTACGAAGAGGTGAGTGAGGCAAGGCTCAGTCCCCTCCTCCGCCCCGCTCTCTGTGCCCAGGAAATGCGAAAAAACTAATGTAATGCAAAGAAATGAAGCGGGGAAGGAGAGCAGAGGTATGCAAAGCAGGGGAGATGATGAGGACGAAAGAAGGGAGTAACTGGGAGGAGGAGAGGGATCCCAAACAGGAGGACAGAGCTTGATTGTCGTGTAAATTTTCAATATTTCCAGGTAGAAAGGCAGGGATCTGAACTGCAGGACAGCTCCCACAGGTCAGCGAGATCACTGCTCTGAACACGGGATATTCCTAAAGGACAGGTACTCTGACAGATGAGGACTTGGAGCGCTCACGTTGTGCATCTACTGTCATTGCACACTTAATGGTTTCAGCCTTAAGTTTTATGGCCTGCTCTCCATCTACCATGTGACGGTAAGAGCATCTTCTGTCACGGTAAAGATAAATCTTTGATGTTTATTGAGCTTTGAAACTACAGTGAAAGCCCCATACAAAAAGCATTGAGGCAATTAATATTCCTGCTTTCTTCTGCATGGAATGGAGTTCAGTGGTTTCTGGAAGACTTGTATGTAAAAAGGTATTTGAAAACTCCCCTTACGCATATCCACACCAGAGCTGAACTATGGATTTTAATCCTGGGTTGGCACAATTTATAGGTAAGGGCTTTGCAGCCTTAGCATTAAGGTAATGCACATTATTACATAAAAAACATCTAAGTACTTAAAAAGAATTTGAATATAATCAAAAGCTTTATTTCTAGAACTATCTGCATTTAGTATGAAGAATTCCATAGCGAGAGAAGAATTTCTAACCCCTTTTTGCCAGTTATGGATATTGCTACTTAACTCTGCCACCACCTGAGATGCTTGTACGCTGTGTTCGGGTGACTGTTAGAATTATTTAGACGTCTCATCTGCTATCAGGATGGTAACAGTTTAACACGTGTTTGGAATCCTGTTCTCTGCCTCAAGCTTGCAGGTCTGTGGAGCATTTAGTCATGAATATTTTCTAGTGTGTGCATTTGTGCTAAGCTGTAGTCGTCAAGTGACAGATCTAAGAATACCATAATTCTTACTTGCCCATATCAAATATTAAAGCCTGAACACTGTTAAGAAGCTAGAATTATGAACCATGATGTTGTTTTCCTCATTGTTTTTTAGATACAGGCTGATCCTCACAAATTTTTATCTCTAGAAGCACCTCCGGCTCTTGGTTACCTTTCTCCAAGAAAGTGACCATCTTTTCATATTAAAACAAAGTTCATGATCTGAAAGAGAAAGTAAAAGGTACGACCTTCATGCATGCGTTACACGGGCAGAGCTCCTGGTTGCCTTCAAGGCACTGCAAAAGGAGCACAAGGCTTTGCCTTTCATGGCAAGAGCTTTTCTGTGAGTGAGTGAATAGTGAAAATTGCTATAAGGTGCTTGAATGCCCAGTTACGGAGTCACAACTGAGAGGTTAAATACTAAATAATGGCATTATTGATGTAAGAAGGAAGGATCCACATTAGCAGGAAGCCGGCCACTCAAATTACCGATCTAGCTTTTTGGTCCTTTCTACGATATCCTCTTCTCTTTGTACCCATTTTGGCGGGTTTTTTCCCTTCTTCTGTCAGCATCTTGTTTTTCGTCTTTATTCATTGTTGCTCTCTATGCTTTTCTGTAGCAACAGAAACATATTTACTTGCAAGCTGATCCCATCTGTGCTCCTGCGTGGCGAAGCTTCCCCCTGCCGTGGCACTGCATGTCTGATTTAGTTTTGTATGACTGGGAGGAAGCTGCAGCCTTTGGAGTGCCAGGATTTCACACCGCGGATCAGACGGGCAGGGTTCTGCCACCTTGACAAGAAAACAGAGGCTGCGCAGTTTTTCTTGTGTTAGAAAATGCAATAATACTCCAATCATTTGTTGCCTGATAATTCACTGAAATGGAAGACTGCTGAACTTTCAGTTTAATTGGGTTTCTCATGCTTGCACTGTTTCTGCTCATGAACCAGAATATATGGGGACTATAACTCAAGTATACCCTAAGCTGTCCCTGCTGCAGTCTCATACCTTGCAAATTAAGTAGGATCAGGACTCAAAAGAGATAACTAAGGAGACCTGTGTCCTGGAGGAAATTACCATGAATCACAAAATGATGGTTTCTCTCTTAATATAAAATGAACCAGTGCTCCAAGTGTGACCCTGTGGAACTCTTCCGTTTATAAAGGTACTGTCTTTCAGGAAATATATATGTTAATCCAGCTGTCACGCACAAATTCTCATCTGGGGCCTGATCTAATTCCCATTGAAGTAGAGAAGGACTCAATCTACTTAAATTTCTCCACGCAGTTTCACGGCTTTCCACTACCTTCATCTGTTGTATCACATTACTGCGTGTGGGTAGAGTTGCCACATTCCACCCATGACACAACTGTTTCAGTGGCAAGCGAAGTGATACGTGCATATGGTATGTGCAGTCTTTACACAAACCGTATGCTTTCCAACAGCTCTGGGTGTAACTGGGGAAAGCTATGGCGGCTTCCTGAACAGAAAGTCCATTTGCCTCCTTATTAGAAGACATCGCAAGCTTTGTTTGCATGACCTTACTTTTGGTATCTGAGAAACAGAATGAGTGATTCATTGTTCACTTTTTGTAAATTAATTACTCTGAATATCAGTAAAATGATTGCAGGAAGATTTTGGAATCAATCTCTTTAATTTCTTATTTCTTGCATCAAACCTGAGGCCAAAATTTTACTTTTGTAACAGTAAGTGACTTAATACAATTTCCAGTCACAGTTGTACATAGTCTTCATTTTATTCCATTACACATTTCCAAGATGCTAAATGTCCTCATTGCTGAATGTTTCGTGTAGGAGATCATTATTTACTTGAAGAGTTTGGCTAAGGACAGTCTCTAGTGGGGGGAAAAACCTCCACTGAATTTATAAAGTACACTTTAATTGTGAGGCTAATATCGGTACTAATATTATTTTTTTCATTAGTAGTTACAAAAACCCCACAAAATGACTGAATAAATGTAACTAGAAGTTTAAGTGTGGATGCTGCTGTTATTATCAATTTTTCAATTATCTGAATTGACGAAATAGGACACTAGATTTGCAGAGATGGGGGACAACGTGATATTGAGTAAAACACCAACACAGCCAAAATAAATACTAAAACCTGACAGCTTCTCGCACAGAGCTGGGTCTGTTGCTTTAGGACACCCTGGGGTAGGATTCACCTAAATAAGTGCGGGGATATATTGTACATGTCTGTGAGCTGCTCACCGTAGGCTGCCCTTACAGTCAGTGAAGGCGGGAGTACATATCCCTGGGGCTGTAAGTCGTTCTGAAGGCTTCGAAGGCAGGTGATGGAGCTGAGGTTGTGAAACTGGAAAAAGTTTGTTTCCAAGCGCCTGGAGACCTCACTGAGCTGAACGACCACGGGGTGTTCAGTACTGCAAAGGGAAGGGGGTTGACCCCGTGCCTATAGCCATGCTGGCTAAAAGGCTGCGCCACGGAACGGCGTTTGCTCACAAAAAGGTGAAAATCATTGCTACTTCTCAGGTGATCGCTGCAGGTGACAGGAAGAAAATTTGTCCAAAGTTTACAGCTGGTGATCAGTGCGGTGCATGAAGGGTTTTTCCACTCCTTCCAAAATATTAGACACTTCAATAAATGCCTCCAGTTGGGGTAAAATGCCAGACTGAGCGATCCACCAATCTGACCTCCCGTTGTTTCCTCTGTGTCCAGAATTGTTGGGTTGTGAGATTAAAAAAAGGGACAAAAAGTTGTGGGACAAAAATTTGTAGGACAAAAATCAAAATGTTTGAGCCTAATGCAGCAGCCTCAGGCTAAATCACATTTCCAAAAGTGTGGCTTTCAATATCCAGCCTACTCCTGAGGAACTGGCAAATGCTCAACAAGCACAACGTGGAGACAACTGGCAGCCTGAGTCATTTTCACATGTGATTGTTGAATGTGACAGATTGAGAATAGCAAGGAGTGCGAGTTCATGCTATGAGAGTGAGGTAACCCAGCATCCTCTCGCTGGCTCAAGGCTGTGGAGAGACGCGGAGTGCTGCGGGAGAGAAATGCTATCAAGGTTTGAAAAAAAAAAACCACAAAACAAAAAACAAAACAGGTTTAGAACACATACTATTTTCTTCCTTTGCTCGTTTTTACTTCACTGTAAATTGTTTCTTTCTTCCCTTTATGGCAGAAAGTAAGAAAGGAGCCCTTGAAACATGTTTGTAAAGCCTGAATTGTCATTAACTTATTCCCCTTCTTGCTTTTTCTCTGAACACCTCTTGCCTTTCTACTTTACACCAATGCTGGGTTGGCCTTTTTATTCCTTGGCAGTTACTGCTCCGGTGCACTGGCAGAACAGAATCGATTTCAGATGGAACTGGGGTAAAAGTGCTTATGGAAATGATGACTTTCGACCCAATCTGGTGGAGGTTTCTTTCAGAGCAAACTGCAACAGGTTTGGGAAGCCCAGGGAAGTTACTGATGACTTTTCTGCTGCAATCAAACCTTCTGTGGCATTTGATGAAAATATTGTATCTGATTAATTTACTAATTATATTTAGCCTCACTATATTTTCGCACACGTTCTTGGAAAAGGTGTCATCCTTTCAGAAGAAAAGGTGACATCTTATTCAGAGATGTTCAACGCATAATCTCTGCCAGCAGAGCTGAGCACATGGGTTGGTGTTTGGGTTTTAGTGCTCAGCTATACGACATTGTACATGAGGAATTAGCTCACTTAACCTTTGTCAAACAGTGGGCTGGATCAATTAGTTGTAGAAGTGTTTTGAGGGTGTTGCATGAAAGGCACCGTGGACCAGTGGCACCAGTGACATCTTACAAAAGAAGCAGATGTAAAGAGTTTGGGATGTGTAACTTCAATGCCCAGGGCCCTTGCAAACACAAAAGCTTCTGCACAGCCTGAGAAGGATGAAGGTGGATTTTTGATAGGTCCAGAGCTTTTTCCATTCTTTTTCTCACGTAGGATCTTATGTGTAACCATGGGTTCCAGATGTACATGTTTCTTGTTACAACAACTGCAACCTGGTCTTGTTTTCTTCTTTAATTCTCTATTCGTCGAGACTGTGGGAGGATAACGATTCCTGGGAGTCCTTTGCCTGCAGTGGGTGTTGAGTACCAAGACTGAATTCACTGGTCTACATTTTATTTTAAAAATAATTATGGGTAATACGTTAATACAAGAAGAGTCCAAACCTTTGCTGCCTAATGTGCTGGGCATGCTCTGTTTGGTCACCACAGCAACAGAAAAAGATTAAATATGCTCTTTGTATTTGTGAGCTCTGGACTGTTCCTCTCCCCAACCTTAGGTGATTTATTGCTTCAGATCTGCGTTGCTAGTTTGGAGTCAATGACCTGGAGGGGATATGTGGAAGTGAAGTGACCTGTACTGAAATGTATCTATTTAAACCCATATTTGCTCGGTAAATCTTTTGCTGTTGTTTGCCGTAACGGCTGTCTGTAACAGCAGCAGCCCATCCATGATGGGCCAGAGGGGGATGACCATCCCCAGGAGAGTGCCCAGGACAGGGGTGCGTGGAGCTGCTGTTACTGTTTTCTCCACCTTGGTACCTCCATGGTCACCCAGGGGTCTGGCATTTGTATGAAACTGCTCCAGCCTGGGCACCATTCTGACCTTCCCTTTAACCTCATCTCCTAATTGTCGCCTTGATGCTGCTCCTGCTCTTTATTGAACAGTGGCTGAGGGAACTGGGGGTGTTTAGCCTGCAGAAAAGGAGGCTGAGGGAGACCTTATCACTCTCTACAACTACCTGAAGGGAGGTTGTAGCGAGGGGGTAGTTTTTCTGTTCTCCCAAGTAACAAGTGACAGGATGAGAGGAAACGGCTCAAGTTGTGCCAGGGGAGGTTTAGGTTGGAAATTTGGAAAAATTTCTATACAGAGAGGGTTGTGAAGGATTGGAACAGGCTGCCCAGGGCAGGGTGGAGGCATCATCCCTGGAGGGGTTTCACAGACCTGTCGGTGTGGTGCTGAGGGACAGGGGTTAGTGGTGACCTGGCAGCGCTGGGTGAATGGGGGGACTCAACGAGCTTAAAGGTCTTTTTCAACCCAAACGATTCTATGATTCTGGGATATAATCAACAAAATCCCAGACCCTTTCTCTTGAAAGAGAAAGCCCCCCGAGGCTGTCGCTGCCCAGACGGAAGCTGC
>NW_010391975.1:856-1878 GCF_000710305.1 Buceros rhinoceros silvestris | reverse complement strand
CTCCATCCACGCTGCCTTCAGCACTGTGCCCCAGCCGGGCAGCTGTGACACGGTTCCGCTCAAAATCCCCTTGGGGTGCAAGCGGCAGCCCCTGTTCAGAGCAGAGCCCTGAGGTGACTCTGCTTTGGAAAAAAGTTGTGGCAGTTGCGATGGAGGAGTGCGATTGGTCTGCAATGACTCCTGGAGGGACATGACCCGCGGGGTCCGGGTCAAACAGCAGCCACTGGCACCTTGCTGGGACACAGGCACCCAGCAGGCATCTCAGGGTGACATGGGCACCCCTGGGAACCTCACCGGGACACGGGCACCTGCCGGCCACGATGTGGGGCCCTCATCCTGGAAGAGGGGCTCGCGCGGGGCCCCTGCCAGCCACGGATCCCCTTCTCCCCCAGCCCAGCTCTCCCCTTCTCCCGCATCACAGTGAGAGATCCCCTGCCAGGATGTCCTCTTGGGACGTGGGCACCCATGGGGCACGTCACAGCCACGGATGCCCGTTCTCTCTTGCCTCAGGTTTTACTATGAACTTCTCTGTGACATGGATAAGTGTACTCTTCGGTGGATTTAAAAGTTGCTGGATATCTGGGCCCAGAAAGTGGTAGGGAATGGAGCTCAATCCAGTTGGTGGGCAGTCACAAGTTGTGTTCCCCCAGGCTCAGTATTGTTGCCTTTTATCTTTAACATTTTTATCTATGTTCTGGATGAGGGGATCAAGCACACCCTCAGTATATTCGTAGGTGACACCAAACTGGGTGGGTGTGTTGACCCACCTGAAGGTAAGGAGGCTCTATAGAGTGGTCTGGACAGGCTTGATGATGGGCTGAGGCCAATTGCATGAGCTTCATCAAGGCCAAGCGCTGGGTCCTGCACTTGTGTCTCAACAACTCCCTGCGGTGCTCCAGGCTTGGTGTAGAGTGGCTGGAAACTGCGTGGTGGCAAAGGACCTGGCACTGTTGATTGTCAGCAGCTGAACAGTGTGCCCAGGTGGCCAAGGCGGCCAACAGCATCCCGGCTTGGGTCAGCAA
>NW_010391975.1:0-774 GCF_000710305.1 Buceros rhinoceros silvestris | reverse complement strand
CGCCTCAACGTCCTTCAACCTAACCACTGGTGAGGCTACCCCGTGACTACTGTGTCCACTTTTGTGCTCCTCATTTCAAGAAGGACGTTGAGGTGATGGTGCATGTCCAGAGAACGGCAATGGAGCTGGTGCAGGGTCTGGAGAGCACATGTTAAGAGGAGTGGCTGAGGGATCCAGGGTTGTTTAGTCTGGAGGGAAGGAGGCTGAGGGGAGACCTTATCAACTCCGTACAGCCCCCTGAAAGGAGGTTGTAGCGAGGTGGGTGTTGGTCTCTCCTTCCAAGCAAGAAGAGAGAGGATGAGAGAAAATGGCTCCAAGTTGTGCCAGTGAAAATTTACTCTGGATATTTGTAAAAAGTTCTTCCTCAAAAGGGTTGTGAAGCCCTGGCCCAGACTGCCCAGGGCAGTGGTGGAGTCTTCATCTCTGGGGGGGTTTAACAGACGTGTAGATGTGTTACTGAAATGGGGAATAAACTCCTTCACACCAATTCAGTACTAAGCAGCAGCATGTCTCCACTGGCAGCGCCGGATGCGCAGGGGATAGTCCTGCCTACTGTGCATGCCGCACACTGCCTCAACCAGAGCTTCGCTCACCCAGTTACAGACTCATTCATCATTTGTCCTAGAATGGTCACCAATATTCATCGCGCTTCCTGGAACCGAATAATATTCTTGCCCAGTCACTCGCACGCCGCCTGGCCCAGGAGGGCGCCCACGGCGGTCCTCTGGAGAAGCCCGGCGGCCTTGAACCCCAGGGGTCTCTCGATGTCCTGCC
>NW_010391974.1:0-1351 GCF_000710305.1 Buceros rhinoceros silvestris | reverse complement strand
CGCTCCAGACGTGTCCGTTATGATTGCCCTAAGAGAGGGAGGACACCTCTCTGTTTGCCTTCACCCGGGAGGGAACTCGGTGCCCCTCCCCCTGAAGGGCTGTTTGGAAACCGAGGCCAGCTCCGTGTTTTCTTACAGGACAGGGGAGAAGCGGAGTCCCTCGATGCTTCTGCTGGCAGTGACGATCAGGACCTGGGCTACAATGTGGTGGTGAAGAAGATAGTGGCATTCACCTGAGTGATGAACTGGCCTTTTTTTCTGCCTGCTGATGCCATCCCAGGGTGGGAACTGGAGCAGCGCTCCCTGCGCGGTGCTACGTTCCACAGCAAACTGCTGCCTGTGGTGCTTGGCTGAAGGACACCTCTCTGTTTGCCTTCAGCCGGGAGGGAACTCGGTGCCCCTCCCCCTGAAGGCCTGTTTGGAAACCAAGGCCAGCTCTGTGTTTTCTTACAGGACAGGGGAGAAGCGGAGTCCCTCGATGCTTCTGCTGGCAGTGACGATCAGGACCTGGGCTACAATGTGGTGGTGAAGAAGATAGTGGCATTCACCTGAGTGATGAACTGGCCTTTTTTTCTGCCTGCTGATGCCATCCCAGGGTGGGAACTGGAGCAGCGCTCCCTGCGCGGTGCTACGTTCCACAGCAAACTGCTGCCTGTGGTGCTTGGCTGAAGACGGGGAAGCAGTTGCTGCTGTTGGGGGAAGATTTGGTGTCTGTGTTTTCTGGAAGGGTGGTTGTGGTCACGGTTCTCACCGCAGTTTGTGTTGTAACAAGCCCTGACAGCTGTGTGGTGGAGGAATCTGTGTCAGCTCCCCTGATAGCCTGTTTGTGTGTTGGCTATTGGAACAGAACTTAGGACTGATGATCCACCATGAGCTTTAGACCTCCCCGAGCCTGCGTTCCCCTTTACCTTTGGAGGCAAGAGGTGTCTGTGCCACCACTCCAAGGAAACCAGTTGTGGCTGGTCAGGGGCTGGATTGTGGCAGCTGCAGCCACCCTTCCAAAGAGCTGACAGAGCGGGGCTTGCCCAAACCCCTGATAAAGACCAGCTTGAGGCCTCGGGGCTATTTCTTGGAGCCTCGTGGTCTGGTGCCCCCTTAGCCTGCCTTTTGTCTGGTGTTTGTCCCCAACCCATCACACTGACCCCAGTTCACACTCCACTGGGGTAAGAAGGAGCCCTGCTGGAGAACTGATGGAGTGGAGCAGGAGGTCGGCCCTAGGATGAGGGAGTAGGCGCACACTTCGGGTTTGTCCTCCTTAGCGCGTGTCCCTTTGGAGAGCAGGAATTTGTCACACTGTGATGTGTTGCTGACTGGCACCCAAGCTTGTCGTTGCTGGTGGTCTGTTGGAGCG
>NW_010391973.1:0-293 GCF_000710305.1 Buceros rhinoceros silvestris | reverse complement strand
AGCCTGGCCAGACCCCTCTGTGCAGCCTCCTCCTTCAGCAGACCCACACTCCCTCCCAATGAGGCATTTTCCCCAGCCCCAAGGCTATGCTGAGGGGGTCCCCACAGCAGCTGTTCCCCCCTACACCCGTTACTCCTTACCTGTATCCTTGTCACGCCGGTGTGGCCCCTCACCCTCAGGCAGGCGGTGGCTGAGCATGTGCCGCTTCAGGTTGCGGCTCTGGTTGCAGCGGTAGTCACAGGCCGCGCACTGGAAGGGCTTGTCCTGGCTGTGGACCCGCTCGTGGCGTTTGA
>NW_010391972.1:662-882 GCF_000710305.1 Buceros rhinoceros silvestris | reverse complement strand
CACCCCAGGCAGTCCCGTTCCCCCGTCGGGGCAAATCCAGCCTCTTTTGGCCCCCGCAAGATGTTGCTTTTTCACCCGGGCTGCACTGTTCCCATGGCAACTGGAGGGTCCGGCTCCCCAGCTGGGTAACCACGGCAACGAGAAAAGCCCCATCCGCTTGGGCGGGTGTCTCCCCACCATCACCCCCAGCTCCCCCCCCAACCTCCCAGCAGCACCCTGG
>NW_010391972.1:0-235 GCF_000710305.1 Buceros rhinoceros silvestris | reverse complement strand
GCCAGGCAGACCAGTTTTAAAAACCCCCCCCCCAGGCCCAGGGAGAGCTGCCCGAAACCTGCCCCGTCCCCTCGGGTGGGGGGTTCCCAGCTCCCACGGCAGCGGAGAACGAGGAGGTTTGTTCCCATGTCCCCAAGGATGAAGCACACGTTGTGTCGTCGTCCCCACCCCGCCGCGCCAGCTCAGCCTCTGCCAGTGGCTCCCGGACGCTTTGGCTGACCAAAGGCTCCCACGG
>NW_010391971.1:0-1002 GCF_000710305.1 Buceros rhinoceros silvestris | reverse complement strand
GGTCCCTCCATCCTGGTGATACGCGTGAGCGTGACGCCGTTGTGCACGTCCACTCCCGCTGCGAGCAGAACGGGGCAGAGGCGCTGAGGGCTTTTGGGGGCGTTGAGGGGTTTCTGGGGAGGGTTTTGTCTGAGGGCTGAAAGAGCAGCCCGGGGTGTGGAGATCTCCAGCCCTTGATGGACCTTTGGTGGGACCTGCTGTCTGCGAGGTGAGACCTGCCCAGGGTGCCCCCTCCCTGCAGGTCGTGTCCCCCCAGCCTCTGTCACCTCCCGAGCCCAGCCTTGTAGCCGCTGTTTTCCCAGTAACTGGGGCATCTCAGTGCTACGCCGCTCCACCGTTCCTGGCTTACGTGGATCCCTGGGGGCCCTTCCTGGACCCGCACCCACCCCTGCAGGCAGTGCCCAGCTCCTGGCCATACCTACACACCCCCGCACCGCTGGCGCTGGGGGGTAAGCGTGGGGTGGGGGTGCTGGCCCCACGCCAGAAGGAGGTGCCTTGCGGGAGGGTTCGGGGCCCGGGTTTGGCTCCTCTGGCGATGGCTGGGTCACTCCTGCGCGGTGCTGAGCCTGCAGGAGGGAATGCGCTGGCTTAGCTGGTAGCACGTGGTGCGGGAAGTCCCCGCGGAGCAAAGCCACCGTGCTGCCTCTCGCAGAGCTCGTTGGGCTGGAAGTGGCGGCTGAAAGATGCCCGAAATGAGAGAGACTGGCTGGTGGAAACGCCAGAGCTGCTGGGGCACAAGGCGATGCTCGGGGCTGCGAGGTTGAGGTAGCCTCTGTCACCCCATTTCTTTGTGCTTTGTGTCCCCAACACAAAGGTGGCACAAGGTGCCGAGGGAAACCTTGAGGCTGGTGAGCGCTCAGGGAGGGAGCTGAATACAGCGGTGTGCCTGTGATCGCGGGAGCACTGGTGTTTGCTGGGGGCACTGGAGGACGGCCTGGGCAGGATGGGCCCACGATGGTCTCTCATCCTGCTGCGATCCCAGCTAAGGCACCGAGGACCTTC
>NW_010391970.1:5455-7167 GCF_000710305.1 Buceros rhinoceros silvestris | reverse complement strand
CGAGGCCTCTGGCAGGAAAGAGAAACACTCTGTAGGAGCTGCCTTCTCTGCAAGCCACCTGCCAAACCTGGGGACAGAAAGGGTCCTGCACCCACCAGTTCATCTTCTCATCATGCTGCCATTCCTAAAAGAGAGACACATCAGGGCAGTGGTCTTTTAACTGTCTTTCGATAGAGACAGAGAAACCTCCTTGGTTAATATATTCTCATGCCTGCAAACAGCCCACTCAAATCTCAGGACTCAGACCACTGCCTTGCAAAACTAGTCCTTTTGGAAGCTCCCCAGAACAGCGGTCTTGACTCAAAACTCCTCCCAGCAGCCTTCTACAAATTGCCAAAACGCTGTGGGTTGGTGTTGCCTTCTGTTTGCCCATGCTTTGAGCAGAACTGAGGGCAAACCCTTATTCACACAGAAAGGCTTATAGCCCAGCTCATGCAATCTCTTGCAAGATCTCATGGATTATCTCGTAAGATCTTCTAATACGATTAATACTTACTTGTCAGCTACGTTTGCCAGTGTCCCCATATGGATATCGTGTCCTTGCAGATGTTGCCACACATCAAGTCTGCAGGAGCGCCAAAGACACCTTTCCTCAAAAAAGAGTAAGTTCCACCTGGAAATAGGATGGTGTCTCTTACCAAGCTACACACAGCCAGCAGAACAGTTTTCTCTGGAGCTCATTGGGGAGATCTGGGCATTTCCTACACCAGTGCTTCTTAACCTTCTGCAAACCTTCTGGAGATCATCACATCTCCCTGTTGCCAGTGCTTCAGAAAGGAAAACCCTTCAATGGCCAGAGTTGATAGCTGGTTCAGAGCATATGTTTGCGTGGCACAGTCGCTGGCTTTCAGGGGATCCTGCTTTTACCAGGCTGTTTACAACAGATACTGAGCTCTACCCTGGTCCAGACCCCTCCTGGAAAGACAATGAAGCCATGTTGTTCAACGGCTCTGTACGTGCTTCCCTTGCAGCAGCCTTTACTGTAAACAAACAACCGAGAGCATAAAGAATTTCTTCAGCCTCAACTTGCAGAGAAGGCGGCAAGCTCCAGATTATTTCACATCAGGACACAGACAACACTGTGAACAGAGCAAGACCTAGCTAGGTACCAATACTGCTGCTCTGACGAGACTCCAAACTGTGTGTGTCACAGGGGGACTTAGGAGACAACTGAGAGTAATGCTGCAGAATTATATCATTCACCCGGAGCAAACAGGATGAGTGAATTGGAAACTTAGGACTTGTCAGTAGGGAAAACAAGAGAGGAAACAAAGGAAGCCAAGGATTAAGTTCTTCCAGAGGTGTGAACCTCTTACCCTCTCCATTTGCCATTTTGTTGAAGACATAGCTCTGTGGTCGCCCAGAAACATCCACTGAGTTAACAGCCAGACCGTTCTTCACAGCTTGGAATCCATACAGCACCACCACAGGTTTGTGAACCAGCCACGGGGACACGTTGCCATAGACTTTTGTGAGCTGTAGATCAGATCAATGACAAAAAATACCCATGGAAGAAACACAAAGCAAAATGCACACGCGATGGGCTGCTCTCTTCCAGCATGACACTACTTGAGGGCTTCAGGAGGTGAAAAGGGATGGTGGTTTTGTTTTGCAGTGAGAGTGCTTACCACAGGAAGGTTCTCTCTGGGCTCTTCTCTGGGAACCCACCATCCACAGCAGTGTGAATGAGTAAAGAACAGAGGCTCTTTCCC
>NW_010391970.1:0-5374 GCF_000710305.1 Buceros rhinoceros silvestris | reverse complement strand
TTCCCTTCCTAAATCTTGGCTTGGGTTACCTTTGCACTATTAACAATTAGCAAAATGTCCCTGTCCGAGAGTTTATAGACCCATTTTAGTTTTCACATGAAACTTCACCTGCCCGTTCTTGATTACATTTTTCAGCTCTGTATTTCATGTCCTTAGCCAACAACTAGAACTTGGTGTAATTACATATTTCAGGTGAAACTCCCCTTCTAGTACAGTGGATTTCAAGTTTCAGAGGCAGGACCTCTTCCCCTCATATACAGAACTAACGTCAACTGAGGCATCTCAGCAGGGATCCCACCTCTGCTTGGCTAGTGATGGGGACTGCTCTCGGGCAACCCTGTTAGCAAGGGCAAATCCCTGACTGTAGGCAATGAAACGATACAACTCTGTTCTCCCATAGTGATGAACATGTACCATGAGAAAAGGTTAACATCACGGTCTTTTAAGTTCCCTTTTCCGGAAGCCAACATTCTCCAGGTACCCCCTGACATGCAGGTTGCACTTAGCACCTAAGGAAAGGTTGTGACTTGAAAAATGTATCAACACATTGGATTCTTCTGTGAAGTTTTGGCTCAGTGGAGGATGTTGAGCACTGAAAGAACTGGTATTAACCATGCTTAGCTTAGTTCTTCCCATTAGTTCCTTCCTTTGACCATCATTTACATCCTTAGCTCACCTGCAAGGAGCAATTCCCAGACTGGACTGCAGAAAAGCAAAATGGAGCAAAGGTTTTAGCTGCGTGAAGGATACAAATTCGATCCCATCCCGTGACAGCAGGAGACATACTGGTGGGATTTTCACATCTTCTGAATTCAAAACACCTTGGTTTCCAAGATTGTTTGTATGCTACTTTGGGGGGCAATCTGAGAAACACTTTTTTCTTTCACCGCAAAAAGCCTCCTGTAAAAACAGAAATCTCTTTTGAGGGAAAATTACTGTCCTCAGTCCTGTTTAACTTGCACACGCGTTAGCTTCCACATGAATTAGACTCTCTGCAGATTTTACTTAACTTGTTCAGGTACTTAATTTAACTTCCATGATTCACCTTCCCTCAGGATTCATCTCTCCCTGCCACCACATTAGCCTATCAACAGCCATCACGAGGTTTTAGTTTTTGCCTCAAGAGCTCTTTAGTTGACTTCTTCTTCAGGCTCCCATAATCAACTCTAAACTTGATCCATCACATGCTTCCAATGATGGGAAATGCGGTTGGTCCAGGAAGAAATTCACAACTTTTCCATTGCAGCTTCAGGACCTGTACACCCAGAAGAAACACAGTCGGGGAAATGAGAATTACACTTCTCATCATTTCACACCTCCAAAACCTCTGAGAAAACTGCTGTGAATCTGTCTGTTGAAATGACTCTATAGATTGTTCTTCTTAACTCTTCCTTGTCACGTTTCAGCTGTCTGAATTTTCTCCTCCCTACTTTCCTACCACACTTCCTGATCCCAGAAAATGAGAAGCGTTCCCATCCTTGAGTCTCTTTAATACATCACGGCATATGCTGCATTATGCTAAAAGCCATCATCACTTTAGGATCCAGCAAGGCTAGAAGGAGGACATCTCATTCAGAAACACCCCTCTGAGCAATCAGTTTGATGGACCTTGTCACTCAAAGCACTGACCATGTGCAAGCCAAGAGCTGGCTAGAGGCCACAGCTCTCATCCAGATCCTGCATACGCAGACAAGGACAGGAGCGCGCACCAGGTGGCATTCTCAGGGCAGAGGCAAAAGGACGCAGTCAAAAGCCTTGTATAAGAGTGGTTGCAAATGCAGATTTGGCAGCCAAGGGCACGGCAGTGTTGTAATCGGAGTTTCTGCAGTGTAACAGAACAGATGAACTGCAAACAGCACAGTGAAGAATCAAACGTAGCTCGTACTGGTGGCAAAATTGTCAGAGATCTCACGTACAAAGAAACACCAAGTTCATCATGTCTCAGGAGACAACGTGAACTTTCTCTGGAAAGATTCTGATGGAATCAAAGGCCCAGCTGCACTCCGATCTGTGCTTTTCTGAGCTCCCCAGGTCCACACACCAGAGTGCACCTTTGCCAGCCTGCAAGCACGGTGCACCTGCAAGAAGCCAGCCAAGTGCCTCTGCTCACACTGCAGATGATACTCAGGGAAGCGGACTGAGAAGGGCTACTTCGGACCCAGCATGGCTGGACCGTGGATCAGTGTGCCCCACGCGCTGTTGTCTCTTTTCCTCCAGCCCACTACCATGACCGCCCTAAGACTGAACTCCTGCGCAATACGGGAGCTACGGAAATTACAGGATTTTACCAAGTTTCTTGTCAAGCTGTAATAATTCAGAGACCCAAATTAATCCCTAAATCTCCTCCGGATCCCTTGAACTAGCACAGACATTTCACACGGCAAACTCTTCCCCGGCCCGTAACGACAAAGTAAGGTGGCGCATGACACATGAAGCTGGTTTCCCCACAGCAGCTTAGCAAATGATAACGCATCAAAGAATCTCCCTCTGGTTTAACCCCAGAAGTTCCTGGCATTCTATTTCCTCAGCTGGGGCCCCTCTTCTGAACTCAGGGTAGATTTTTCTAACGTACCTCTATGTCATGTACCTACTAGAGACCAGAGACTAAAGGACAAACAGGTCAAGAAAGAGACTTTTAGCCTGGACATTGTCAGGTCCCAGGAGCCTCTCTTGCAACACAGCTCGTGCCTAGCAGCACAACACACACCACCTCACCCACCTACGTTTAGAGCGGCATTTCCCAACAGCGCCTGCTCGGGAACTGGCAAGTATGAGAAGGAGCAAGTTTCAGATGTTCTAGGAGAACACTGGAATCCTGAGGGAAGCTTGCAGCGTGCTCTCTCAGGGGGTCTGTAACAGTTCTAGGAGAGCCACTTTTCTTTCTTATTCGCATTTAACAGGTGGAGAAATCCTAGTGGTGGGAGAGGAGGGAGATGCAGGCCTTCAGAACAGCACAGGTGTGGGCCCAACAGCCCCATGGGCAGCAGTTCACCTGGTGCCCATAACTCCACCTGCAGCAGGAGTCCCGGCAAGGTAGTCGCAGCTCTGCAAACTCAATGGCCTTTGCTTTTGTTCTGCCCAAGTTCTGATAGAAGCAGTCGACTGTCTCCTCCCACAGAGTACCGGAGGACCAGCAGCACAGGCCAAGGCTTCTCAGGAATCACCATACTCCTAGACAAAATAGCTCTGATGCTCCTTTGGAAGCACAGACCGACAGCTCCGCTGGCTACCTTTCATACTGGGTCCAGAGCAGTCAAGGTTCTCAAACTCCCTCTTGGGACTGAGTTCTCCTCCACTATGAGCTTTTACACATCAGAGTTTCTGCCTTCCCTCAGTAGCAGGTCTCCTCCCTAGTCAGAATTAATGCCAGAATCTGTAATCCTCTGCTTCATTTTTAATTCACAGCATCTGAAGGAGTACACACAAAGACCTCCTCAACACAAGAAACTGCCAACAGGAGCAGTTCTTACATTTGAGTGAAGGTCATGGAATAGGCTGGCCTTCCTCAGATACTAGCATACTCCACGTGAGAACTGCACACCCTGTACTGTGCTGCAGCTTCTCCTTAGCTTGCCATATCCAGTCATTTCAACGGCATGTTTCCTTCCACTCCCAGGGCTCTTTCCACTGTATATTCTCTGCATTGTAAAAATTTCCATGGTCTTTGTAATTTTAGTTGTCTGCAGAGGCCTGACCCATTGCAGAAGCCAGTAGATGCTCTTGTAAAGATAACAGCTGAAGGTGGTCAGCCATACACAAAGCTGAGCTGGTCATCTGTGCTCACAAACACCAGATTTACATGTGTAAAATAATGACTCCCTCAACAGCCAAGTACACACTCTCTAGTTCACACAGTCTGCAGACCTTCCCATGCCCTCTATCATGTAAAAACCTCGTTCCCCTGTGAAAGAATGGGGCTGAATTTTTTCTTAAGAGTTAGAGGAAACAAAGGCACCTGCTTGGAAATGCGTACTTCTGCACATGTTCCTGGCCCAAATAAATCCATAAAAATCACAAGGCATTTTTATCAGTACTCTGCAGTGCCGAGTCTCTTTAAGGTTGTTTTCTCCAAGCTGAAATGGGAAATCCTTCCAGGTTTTGTAACAGATAAATGTCAGCATCCCTTTATTCACTATATATTCAGACAAACCAAGGAGAAGCCAAACTTTGGATTTTTAAAGTTCTACACCCTTTTCTAGCAAGCAATGAACTCATCACTAAATGAAAATCTTCTTGATAGCACCTTGACCGTAGAATATAATAACACTTAACCCATCCAGGTACAGCCACTCGTGTTTTTCAATGAGTCTGCTATATTGACTCATGTTTTAGTTTGTGATCTGACAGAGAACCTAGATCCTTACCTGCACAGTTTCTGCTTAGACTTCACTTCTTCATCAAATAATTAGAAACAAACCACAGAACACTATCTCGTTACCCCTAGCCTTCCTGAACAGCAGATGAGTTTTGCAGGTCTTTTTTTCAGACCATAGTCCTTGTTTTCATGACAGCTGCAAACCTATCAACATATTCTTCCATCTATCAAACAAGTTACTGATGAAAGTATTCCATACTACAGGATCCCCAATTGCAAAACTTCATTTGATACCTTCATCTTACCAGTGACCTTCAAGCTTCAAGTTTGCTTAGAAAATCAGGTGCAAGAAAGAACATAAACTAAAGCCCTGCAAAGCAGGTGAAACCAGATCTACAACTAACAGCTGAGACTGTGACAGCTGGTGGCTTAAGGAGTGATGAGGAAAAGAACTGACAAGAAAGAAGGTCTCTGCTAAAAAGCAGAGAACTGGAAGACAGGCAGCTCAGCAACACTGACCATCAGCTCTATCCATCCCCTTTGATGGCTGTCGGGTGGGCAGAGACTCACTGTCTCCAGAGCAGTGGTGAGCATTAGTGCTTAGCCCAAGAGCACGTTAACCACAGCTAGCTACTGTGTTAGGCAATAGATAATTCCTTTAGATTTTTAAATTGTGTATATTTTGCTGGCAGAGTCTCTCTGTGTATGGTAAAAGATCACAAAAAATGATCCAGTGAGGGTAGGTTGCAATGCAAGTGATCATAAAAGAAGGAAAAAATAATCACTAATATTTTGAATTTGTTTCATTTTTATAAGTTTTTAAATAGGATATTTGCAAGATAGTAATTTCAAACAATTTCAAATTTTCAATATTTAACTTTTTCATTTTCTTTACAAATCAGAGGGAAGAACAATATTCAAATATTCTACATTTTCCTCCAGGCTTTGCATTTATTCATTTGTACTCTGCACCTTTTTCAGAACCTCTGCAGCTATTGCTTACCGTATGTTAGATCCAGTAACAGACCAAAAGAAAGGTGGGAGAAAAATAACATTAAG
>NW_010391969.1:0-6906 GCF_000710305.1 Buceros rhinoceros silvestris | reverse complement strand
CGTAAAGAAGGAAAAAAAAAAAAAAAGGCTGTGCTGCTCTCCTGGGAGCTCTTTGGGTGTGCTAACGAAGAAATAATTGGAAGAAGAGTGGTAGTAGGTTTTGGTCTTCAAAAAACCAAGTACGATTGTAATTGGAGATGAGGGGTACCAAGAAGCAGCTGCCATCAAACCTGTCAAGAATCCAGAAAAATAGGCTAAATCACCTTTGCTTTATATATTGTGGCACCTCATGACTCTGTTCACATTTATAACTGTTTATAAATAAAATCAGAAACACCTCATGAAGAGTGCAACAGCAGAATGTGCTGATGAAACAAATGGTCCTTCCTTACTGTTGAATGTAGGAGGAAGCTGGATGGTTTCCTAATGTTGCCTTAAGGGTTGCTGAATGAATGGTAAAATATACGTCACAAGAAAGATATTGCTTACAGCAGTTTGGTGGGAAAAACTACATTTTTAATTTTGGAAAATGTTACGAAGAAGAATTTGTATCATCTAGCAGTGCTGGTCCCCAAAAAAGCCTCTGTATATGAGTGTCAGGTATCATAGCAAAATTAGAGCGGCAAAGTCCTGGTTTGGAGTGCTGACTTTCTGTCAGCCAAGACGAATCAGCCCAAACCTCTGATCGTCATCTAAGAAGAAACTGGGAAGATGTATAGAAATAGATCGACTGCAGAGTGCTGAATAGGTGTTTTCCTAAAAATGGAAGAATAGAAGGCAATGTGGAAGAAAGACAAAAGCATGTCCCCCCCAGCCCCCCAATCTCTTAGTTTTAAACTGCTAGGAAGGAGTCTAGATGTGAGGCAGGAATACACGCTGATCATGGAACACGTGTGTCACAGGGTGTGAGTGAAGCCATTTCTAAAATCTGTGGATATTCATATTTATTATTTGTTAAAGTTTAGAGGTTTCTTATGCCAAGCGAGTTGAGGATTAGAAGATCTGGCTTTATATGTTTAGCTGATATTCTATTGTGTTGTGCTTTAGTGACCTTACTGTTTTGTCTGAAGTGTTCACTGACCCGGACCTATCTCTGCGTGATTGTGTTTATATTTTACATACAATTAACTACTGAATATAGTTACTGAGAAGATATTTATGAGCATCAATACAGCTAAATGCTCTCCCTCTCCTCCATGCACAAGGCTGGAAAAATAGGAAACCTTCACATATCGGAAATAGTTCAGAGCATAGCTGTGGCCTCCTTGTCTAACACCCCTAATACACCAGTGAAATACGCGAGGTTAAAGTGAGTTATTTGCATTTTGTATTTCATAGGTGGCTTAAGCTGGCTTCGTTCTGTAGTAAGAATTTATGCTTTAGTTTGAATTTTAAGATAAACATACTCTGTGACATTAATTTTTTTTAATGGGTTTTTTGTCTGCCTGACTCTGTAGGAGCAATGTTTTTCAGATATACTTAGGATGCTTTTCTGATGGTTCCTGAACTGCTGAGACAGACTTGGTGATGGTTTGAAAAGCAGCCATTCCTCTTAGTTGGGTTAGTCCTCTTAGAAATATCTCAGCTTCATTGAAAGCCTTGTGGAATATTAATATGATGATGTCTGCTGGAAAGCTGTATCACTTGCTGTGTTTTGAGGAGCAAGTAACTGATGGCTGATGGATTAATTTTTTGTTTTAAAGAAGCTTCTTGTTTCTTTGAATGAACTTACAGACTGGTTTTCTTTGTGTAAATGATAGTAATGTAGGGGAACAATTATTACTAAACCTCAAACCCGAACATTACTTATTCTGGGTGACATCGTTCTGACTGATACTTGAGTAAATTTGTCCATAAGTGTGTTTGTGAAATCAGTTCCAAAAGGGGAAAGAATTGAGCATTTGAATGCTGAAGATTAACTGTTTTTTGAATTACTGAACTCACAGCTGGTTGATGATACTTTGCTAGAGCCTCTGTATGCTGGAGTTGCCGCCATGGCATCAGCAGTAACCTAAGTTGTTCCTTACCGTGGAGTACTGATACTTCTGCTACTCTCTTGCACATTACTTTCGCTATGCAGTTTTAAATAAACCAATGTATGTTTGTGTTTAATGTCAGAAGGTTAGGCAGAACAGTATTAGTATCTTTTGTTATGTATGTTACATAAAAATATTGATCCTTAGCAAAAATATATGCCCCCAATTTACCTTAAATTGAGAATGTGGGGCTACTGAAGAGGCCGGAGTGGTGCCACTCAGGTGGCAGTCTGCAAGGGCACCCTCAGGAGCATTTATGTTTGCTGTCTGACCAGCAGTGGATGAAGGCAGTCAGAAAGAGTGATGCATGGGTTGAGAAGCTACATCCAAGCAATTTTTTCTCCACTTTTGTGAGCAATAATCTAGATATGCTCGCCCAAGCTTTTCATTGCCTGCAGAGTAAAACTTGTGAAACCTTGTCTATGTTCATGTATTAAATCTGAATTGAAGTGACAGCTGTAGAAAGGTGCAGAACTCTGTGCAAAAACGTAGATTCAAAAGGGCTACACAAACTTGTCTTATATGCTGTCCACCCTTGCCTCCATTAACGCAGTTTCAAGTGCTCTGTCTGTCTGTGTCTTTTTCTTATTGTAGCCTATTAGAGCTCACCAGCTAATGCATCTAACTTGGATTTCCTTGCGGAGTAGACTAGCTGCTTCATTCCTGCCACATACCCACAACCCCCAATGCAGACAGGGCTATTTCTAGATTGGTGATACTGAAATCCTTCCCCTGGTATGTGCTTGGTGAGTGGCAAAAAGTGTTGGATGCTGGTAGGGCTCTCAGGTGCATTTCTCTTCAGTTTTACTAGTGATGCTAACCACAGGTTACTATAATCATTTTGTACTTTGTGTTGATAAGGAACTTAAGCGTGTTTGGGTGCATTTATAATTGCAAGACAACTGATAAAGATATTTTACATGTGGCTGGAGTTTTAGTTTGAGTCTTATCAGTGGAATTGTTACCAGGAATACTTGTGCTGAGACATAGCTCTGCATCTTACCCTGTGAGACAATGAATACCTTTAACTTCTCCTGGAGTTCATTCAGTGATAATTTAAAATTTATATTGTAAAAGTAAAGGTTTGTTAAAAATGCTACTGATAATCTCCTCCGTGCCTCCACTGACTTCAGTGGGAATTGAGAGTGCTCAGTTCTCCCAAGGTATACCAGGCTGATCCTCCCAGTTCAGTCATTAGTGCGGGAGGAGGCTGTGTTCCCATACACAAATCTGCAGAGAGCTTTTCTCTTTTTCCCCCCCTTTTTCTGCTAGTCATTCTCTTTCCTATTTCAAAGCAAATAATCCAATGGTAATATTAGTTTGTGCTGCTCAAAATGTGACCTGAGACCTTGTGGCATGTTTTTGTAGATGTGTGTGCACACACGTGTACATATGTCTTTATATATACATATCCGTATGTGTGTACACATATATATGCTCAAATTAGTATTGTGTAGCCTAGAGGGATGAAATTCTTTGTTTCTGACAGCACAGTCTGCAGCCTGAGTTACATATGACACTGCTGTTTCTGGATATTTATTAATTTTTTTTTTGATGTCTCCAAAGACAGGTATGTTTCTTAATGTACCAGCCTCTGTATCCATTTCTTGACTTTCAGTTTATTCTAGCTTTAATCTTTCTTTTTCTTTCTTGACTTGCAAATGCATGCCAAGCTTTGCAAAAATTTTCTTCTTTTATTTGTGAATGCTTGAGTAGTTATTTTGATCAACACATAGATACTTGTGTCTTACAAGTACCCATGTGTCCCAATATTTGAACTGGAACTTGGTGCTACAACTCTGTTCTGGAGGTGTAAAGCCATACAGGCACTTTACATGGTATCTCTGGTGCCTAGACTGACTTGTCGCTAACTTTGGCTGTGATGTGGAGCTTGGGGCTGGCTGGCTTGATGTGGTAAGGTCCCTGTGCAGCCTGAGCTGCGGTTGTTCTCGTAGGCATAAATGGGGGTTTGCTCAGCACAGAGCTCTGGCTGGTTAGAAGTGTGATAAGACCGGTTGAAATAAATAGGCAACTTGAATTTTTACAGATAAGGATGATGAGATTTAACTGGTAAAACATACTCTCTTATGTGTAATGGATATGTTATTGCTGCTATGTACCTATTCTCAGAGAAGCTGTGGGCTAGTTACATATCATCATTTATTAAGACAGTTCTGAAAATTTATTTATTGTAACAGTTCCCTGAAATTCACTGCATTTCTGTTGATTGAGAATTCTGTACGAGGTGAAATGTTGTAACGTAATTCATATGCCATTACTGAGGCTTAATTCATATGCAAATACCATTCTTAAATGCAGTCCTAATTCTCTACTGATTACATAAAACTACAAATGAATAAACATTTTCTATTAAACGATTTAATGTTATACTTCCTATGTTCTTGTGAGGAACTGAGCTGCAAGGAAGACTACACCAAAGATTCAGAAGATAAAAGGAGAGTAAGAGTGGAAGGGGAGCCGTACTATTTCCGATAAAAGTCTTCTGCTCAGAATTGCAGAACATTGATCTTTCCTCTGACTTGTGGAGAAACAAACATGTTTAGTACTGCCCAGAAGCAGGCAGGTATACCAATTGGTGTGTACAATTTGGTTATTTTAGACAGCACTGGCTCCATACGTGCCTCATTACAGAGACTGTACTGAGAAATCTGTTCAGTGGCAAAGAGAAATATTGCCTGTGCTATACTGATATTGAAAACTGACTTCTGGGTTGCAGAATACAAAATGCTAATTCTTACTAAGCTTACCGTGTCAAGTAGTGTAACAGAGGAGCATGGGATAATAGTGCAACTATTAGATGGACTGGGCTGCCAGCACTAAAGCACATACTCCAGCTTAAATTCTGCTTGTTCTTTCCTCTTGGCAAGGCAATTTTGGAGTCAGAGCCAGCTAATAGGAAGTACTAGGCATTGGGGCTTAACTGAAATTTAGGACATCTAAACCTAGCTCTCTGGATACATGTGATGTGGTGAGACAGACGACAAACCCAAATGTTTCTTGAAGAGTTCTTGAACATTTTTAAGTGAATTGGTAAAGATAGATTGTCTCCTTCCTATTACATCTATCCAACCTTTATTTCAGCTTTCTCCTCTGCTGTGTGTGGTGTATAAATCTAGTCCTAAAACATATGATGTTCTTATGTAGGATTGATGGTTATCCTTGATTCTCATCCTTAGATCTAGAATTTTCTTTTCCTTTTGTATTCTATATAGACAAGATCTGTGAGATTAACCTTAAAATTTCCTATCTTGGGCTGTGCTCTGCCATTCGAGTGGGCTTTTTGGACATCCAGAATTTTAAGTTCTTCTTCATGCCTGGACATGCTGTCATGTTTAGATCTTTACATTTTATTATTCTTTTGGAAATTGCAACTGATCTGTGATCAAAAATGATAAAATTCTTGGCCAGGAAATAGTATAAGTCCATAATGGAAGGTAATTTGTAGCTGCAAATATATGTGCTTATTTCATGTTCTGATTTGCTTTATATATCTTTTCAAATTAAAATGGAAACATGATGCTGAGGGAAATGTTGATTTTCAAACTGAAGTCAGTGTATTGCAAAATTTACTGATAGGCACTTAAAAACCTCGTCTCAAATCTTCAGCTAGTGGGAGTGGTGACAAAACAGCTTCCTTTACAATCATCCAGTATACTCATGAGAACTTGGCCTGGGGGCCTCTGGGTCTTTTCTTTGGTTAAGGTTTCTAGAACTGAGATAAAAGTAACTATCAGGTTGTCTCAATCATTCATAATAGCAGGTTAAGGAGATGAGAACTTTAGACAGAAACTTGATAGCCCAGAAAACTGTTTTGTGTCTTTCTTGTGATCTTAATGGATTGCTATCTAAAAGAGTGAATCAGTGTTTCTAAGCATAATTATGTCTTATCTTTTGAATGCTTGAATTTGCGGTCTCAGATGTTTTTAATGAAGTTTTATATATCTATAGATGTATGTAGGGGTTTTTTTCAAGTGTTTATTCAATAAAAAGCAAGCTTAAAAGAAATGTCATGATATTGATTCCAACATGCTTTGAGTGAGCATCTTCCTTAGTGCCACTCTTCTGAGATGCCATGAATAGTCAAATGTTTCTTTTTGATCTAGGAATCAATGAACTGAGTCATTCCTCATCTTCTTGCCCAGCAAATCTGAAACCTCATTCCTCTCTCATGAAAGACAGGCCAAAGAACTTAAGAGTGTGGTTTGGACACTTGACTCTGCTTCCATGTGTAAAAAAGGTGGGTTAGATTTGTTTTAGACTGTGACACCCAAGAAATGCTAGCATATCACCATTGGTGATATGGTATGGTGATATGTTTTTTCCTTAGCTCATCTCCGTCTTTCCCTTCAACCAGATTCAAGAGCATCTGGGGATGTTTTTGTTTGGCTGGTTTTGGGCTTGTTTGTTTGTTTTGTGGGGTGGATGTTTGTTTGCTGAGCCAGAGAGACCCATCCACAAGTTCGACTCTATGGAGATGCCATCTCAGATTTTAAGGGATGATCCCATTTTAAGAGTTACCTGACTCTAAGTGCGAAAGCTTGAATGCAAAAATTCATAGGTGCCTTGCAGGAAATTTCCATACATGGATGACAGATAAGCTTTGGTTATAGTATGCGATATGAATGTGAAGGGCTTGTAAAATAGATAGAAAAAGAATAAAAGAAAGGCAGTTTCAGATAAGCACAGGTAAAATTTCCAGTTATTGTGTGAAGTCTGTCTTAAGAATTTATGTTAATTGGCGAAAGATGCTTACCAGTTTTCCATTCATTAACACGAAATCAGGAAATGCATTTAGTTGATTGCCTCTGTTATTTCCCCTCTTCCCCTCTTTTTGGAGTCTCTTAATTCTAATGATATATGTATACATATGTATATTTATGTCGCGGTTTGAGGGGGGCTATTCCCCCGT
>NW_010391968.1:2833-8723 GCF_000710305.1 Buceros rhinoceros silvestris | reverse complement strand
TGCCGTGAACTTCATAAGGTGCAGTTAGTTAGGAGAGACTTAACTGAAAAGTAAAATCTCTGAACAGAATGAGTTGTGTTCTAACTTAAACCAGGACATGCCACCACTTATTCCATAGCATTTATGTCATACCATCACTAGTTTAAAATTTCTTTCTACATAAAAGGGGCCCCTCTAATTCCAAGGGTAATTTCCACTATTGACAACTGGGTTTGCATAGTTCACAGTGTTTACATGGTTTACAGGATTTGGGTGGACTACACGCATTATATTTTCACTCCTCCTACTCACATTTGGATCTGAGGCCCATCTGCTTGGACCAGAGAACTGCTCACAGCAGACTGGAGCAACTTTCCTCCTCCAGGAAGAACTCTCTCATCTATGTATTTTATCTTGCAACTGACTTACCCATGCCTGTAGGGCAGAGGTAGGTTTTCCACCCCATCTGCTCATGTTCTCTCCGTGCTCATGAAGTACTCTGTGGTCTATCCTTTGTGAGCACGGAGGGAACACGAGTTTTAGCCTTTTTCATTCAGCCTCTGCTGATGGCTCTATTCAGAATGCAGTGTTTCATGAGGAAGGGCATGGGCTTGCATCCTTATACCATTCTTAAGAGACAGGAAATGTAGCTGGGGCTTCGCCCCTATCACAGCCTTGCACCAAGTCACACCACACTGTGATCACTGGACTATGATCGAGCCTTTACAGTTGTGACACCTTGCTGGATTCAGGAGGTTTATGGGGACATACTTGTTCTTCGTGTCCATATCCAAACGTGCAGACAACACAGAACTGCCTGATTCTAGTTTACTTAATGGAGTTGACTGTGTATTGTTGTGTTTTGATGGCTTATGAAGGTAACCACTGATTTTCCTTAGTTCAGAAAACTGATTTTGAAGGACATATCATCTCTGGATAATTGCACAGCATGTTGCTGATGTATTCTCAGGTTTAATAGCATTGTCTTACAGAACTGATTAAGGAATTTCCCACTGTGAAATTCTTTCTTCAGTATGAAAAGCTTTGTCATTCATCCAAAAATTGCAAAGAATAGTATGCAATTAGAAATAAAATCTAATCTCTTCTCTAGTGAAACATGCTGTTACTTCTTCCCTTTCCTAATGCTTTCTTTCATTTTGCACGATTCTTTTAATCAGAGAGCTCTTTAGATTGGGTTTTTCTTTTATTAGATACTTCCACAAGTCCCCAACCCCTCATAACTGTAACTGTTCAGCAACATCTTAATTGTACATGATGCTGTTAGGCCTGCAGCATCACCCTCCCCAGCCGTCACTGAATTACGTGTATTTTAGGTACCCTGGGGCTCTGGATATTCTGGCTCTCCCAGCCGGCCTTCCACACACCAAGAATTCTGGCTCACAATACATACTGGAAGATGCTTTCCATGTTAATGCCTTATGTTTCTCATTTTTATAGCAAAGCAGTTTCCATTAAAAAAATCATGCCAACAGGGTTACTTGAATCTAATATTGAAATTCTCAGCATTGCAGAAGTAGTCTGTTATCAGTGCTATGATTCATCCTATGCATTTGGATGAAAAGACTTATCATTTGCATGTGAAAAAGGTAAAAAACCCAAAAAGGTAAAAGATTTAAAAAATAACTTACTTGCCATACTGCATTGTAAACAAAAGTTACCAGATCCAGAGATGGGTGTACAGAAATAAAAGAAAAGCATGAGTTCAGCGCATCACTAGATAATGTAGGTAATTGAGGTGCTAAACAGACAGACATCCCTAAACAGCTGGAGGCAGTGGCACTTCGAGGGCAATATCTCTACATGCTTGCCTGGCTCTTCTGTAGGTTCCACTGTAGGATGCTGTTGGAGACAAAGCACTGAAGAGGATCCTCTAGTCCAAGACGGTGCAGGCCATCTTCATCCATCTAAGTTGGAGGAACTAAGTTCCCTCTGCAGTTCTGTGTCTGAGATTCAGTATTTATGCAAAGCTTTGGCCAAGGCTTTGCTTCCTCTGAAAAGGAGATTGATTTGAGAATACATGTGACTGGTTAACCAGGCTCTCTCCTCCAAGTTGCCTGTGCTTCACAACCTAATCAACTGTAACTGTCCTACCTTGCATTTGCTGATGATTTTGGACATGGTGAAGCAAGTCAGTCTGAGAGGAATCTGTCTCTCCCAGCGTTAGGTGTCCACATCATCACTGCCTGCAGTCCCCTTTACAGTCTGCAATCTAATGAATAGCCAATGGAGACTAGCAAGCGGTTCTTCTGACCAAATGCAGTTGTTTGCTCTAGGATAAAATGACTCCTTCACTTCCACCAGAGATCTCCATTAACTGCAGAGTGAGCCTGCAGCAACTAGCTTAGGTATAGCTGCCTGCACTGCAGACCTGTAGTTGTGTGGATCTCTTGCATCTCAGTGAGTAAAACTTACCAACGCTTCTGGTCCCTACCCCTAATCCTATTCCCACAGAGCTCTGTGAATAAGTACTCTCTTCTTCCTTATGTGCAGTGCCTATTTTATATATTCTATATGTATTTTATATAAAGAGATGCTCAAATAATCACACTTCATATAAATGCACTCATGAGAATAAAGCATACAAGTCACTGTTTGTTCCTGCCTGAGACCTGACACAATGGCAGGCAACCACACAGCGAGGAGGCTGGAACTGGCCGGCTCTGTTGACACCATGATCTGCCATTTTGCTCCGACCCTTTCTGCCACGTGGGGTATGTACATAAGAGGGGAGAAGCGGCCATGGGAAGAAAAAGAGGTATAAAATGGTAGGCAATGTAGAAAGCTGTAGGAAGTCATGCCTCTGATAACGTATGCCCAGAGCAATGTTCTGGAATGGGAACTTACAGAAAATGCAAGGTGAAGCTGGAGCTGGGAAGGGCACGGGCCTCAGCCTGTCTAGGGTTTCACGTCTGGATCCTAAATAGCAGCTGAGCTATTTCCTTCTTTCCACCTCTCCCAGGCCCTCAGAATGATGGTAACAGACAAAAAACCAGGAGAGAGTTACTCCTACATCAGCTTGTTCAGGACACCAGTCCTGCGGAAGATCTCCCTGTGTTCTGGGGTCGTGTGGTAAGCAGTGTCACTTTGCACAGGGGACTTGTCCTGCAGTTCCCCAGACGGATTTCCCTAATCCCCATCTCCACACGCTCCTTGCAGGTTTGGAGTGTCCTTCTCTTATTATGGCATGAGCATGAACCTAACTGGCTTTGGGCTCAACATGTACCTCTCCCAGTTTGTCTTTGGCATCATTGAGATTCCAGCCAAGATGATCATGTACGTGCTGGTGAATCGAGTTGGACGACGACAGAGTCAGGCTTGGGCACTCATCCTGACTGGACTATGCATAGGAGGCAACGTCATCATTCCCAAGTGTGAGACACTCTTCTGCTGTTTGTGGTACTTGCTAAGGGGAAGTTTTCCATTCTGTGCAGTGGTAGAGGAGGAGAACCAGAGATCTTGCCCATAGGTAATTCTGTATGGAGGTGTCTTCCTCCTAGAAAAGCAACTCTGCTAGTATCTGGTAGCAACAGAGAGTCTTCTCTCACTGTGAAGTGGCTAGTAAGGGTTCAGGGATGGCAAGGTGAGGTGCCTATCTTTATTACAGACATTGTCCAATTGGAAATGTTGGAACCTATCCTCTCACCAGTTCAGCTCCTCCATGAGCTAATAGTTACCAAACTTACTGATCCAGACTTTGGAGGCAGCAGCTCCAGGACTATGAAGCTTTCCATTTTGTCTGTAAGAGCATTGACCCTTCTTCCTTCTTGTACCTGAGGCCATAAGAAGCTTCTTCCTAGAGTCTGTTCTTTGACCATTGTCATAAATGCCTTTTCTTTCCTCCTAGCCTTCACCTCCTTGCGCTCTGTAGTAGCCATTATGGGCAAAGGTTTCTCAGAAGCTGCATTCACTACCGTCTTCTTGTACACCTCTGAGCTCTACCCCACCGTACTGAGGTAAGAGATGCCACCTGACAGAGTGCACAACGAGAGCCTTGGCGGGATGTCACATTTGCAGAAGTAGGTCCTGGGATCCTTGCTGTCATTGTGAAATGTCACCCATCCCCTGAAAACTAGTAAGTGGAAGAGGTCCCAGGTCTTATTTTTGGCCTACTTTCCAAGCTCTCCTGGGCTTACAGCTACAGCAGGACCAAAGGTGCTCACAGGTATCTCTAGTGTCTGCCACCTGCCTACAAGAACATGGGAAAGGGAGGGACTTAGGTTTGCTCTCAGCAGATCAGAGGGCTCACTAGGGGGTGAGTAGAATATGCACTCAGGGTTGCAGACGTTTAAAGGGAAAAAACTTTAGAGCAGCTATTTCTAGTGTGGAACTGCAGCTTCTCCCTCATAATAGACATAAATGTATTTCCCACAGGAGCTACGGTTGCTCTCTGGGAAATATTATCATTGAATGAAGAGACAAAGAAGGAAAAAAACAACTAGAAAAAAATTGGTTGAGGAAAAACCTGGGGGCAAAAAAAGCCTCAGCACTTACAGAAAAATAGGGAGGAGGGACAGAAGATGGGCACTTTTCCCCGAGGTCTGATATGAAAGAAGCATCCATCTCTTTCTCATGGTGGTCTGACCACCACGGTGCTCTACCTCTACAGGCAGAATGGGATGGGGTACACCTCCTTCGTGGCACGCCTTGGCGGGGCTTTGGCCCCACTTGTGTTTCTGCTGGATGAGGTGTGGAGGTCTCTGCCTGAGGTGACGTACTGTGGTGTAGCAGTATGCTGTGGCTCCGTGGCCTTCCTGCTCCCAGAGACACTCAATGTGCACCTGCCTGAGGGCATCGAGGACGTGGAGAAGACACAGTGAGTTGGCTCCATCCTGCCCCACATGAAGTCTGCCCAGCAAGGCAGGGGATGCCCCTCTCTGCCGCCTGTAATTCCCCATCTGTGGGTGGCAGCAGATGCAGGGACAGCCTGGTGGGGACCGAGGCTGTCAGGATTCCTGCTCTTCTGTCCATTAGCCCAAACATGTGGGGTTTTTTTTTTCTTCAGGGCAAAAGGGCCACCACAAATCAGTGCTCCCACGGGCATGCCACTTCAGCCTCTGCTAAAGTGAGGGACTCCGTGGGACAGCCGTTATGTGGGACTGCAAAACTGAGCTGTGCTCTGACCTGGTAATAAAAGAACCTTTGCTGTCCTAGTCTCTCTCTCTGCAGCGAAGTGGGGCTGAGTACATTGGAGGAAAGGGGTGGATCACAAAATCACTCTGTTCTGTGGCCAGGAGTGAGAATGCAGGGGCCTAACAGGGTGTGGAAGAAAAGGCATCATGTGCTAGGCTCGTCCAGTCTTTGGCTTTGTTGGACTAGTAGCACCTTTCAGATCGATCCACAGCCTTCCAGAAAATCCATTGGTTTACAGGCCACAAGAAATGCAATGCAGCAATAAAAAGCACTGAGTGTGAATTGTACAAAACCAAATAATCTCACTATGATATATAAAATGATAAAAATTATTTTTAAAAAATCTCACAGTAAATCTAACCGGATGGTGGATAAACCATAAACTGTAGCTACCAACAGTTCTTGAATTTGGAAATGGTCTGGGCATTTTTCACACTGGGGCTCAAAGCCAGCAAAAGCACATGCAGGAATCTCTCTGAGAATGGGATGACTGCAAGCATTTGTTCCACACGCACAAAGATGAAAAAAAGATTTTGCAGATTATTTAAATCTAGTGTGTATGCAATAAGTATCCTTTAAGCTAAAAAAACCAAAAACACCTTTGCACAGAATATTGAGTAATTCATTACTGGACTTTATTCTGCTTATTGCTTACTGGTCTAACACACTTGATTTTAAATTTATGGAACGCCTTTGCCTCTAGCACTTACTTTTGCAAACAATAGAGAAATGAGCCACCAAACTATCTATAAATGTGGAA
>NW_010391968.1:0-2721 GCF_000710305.1 Buceros rhinoceros silvestris | reverse complement strand
AAACGGCACTCTCCTAAATTGGGAAGAGGGAGTGGCCTCAGCATCTGAGACCCAAGCGCACCAGGATTCCCTGGGCTGTGAGGTGTTTTAAGCTAAGCCACGAACAGCACTGTAAGGGTAACACAAACTGAGGACTCCTAAGAAAGCGGGTGGAGGGGCCCATCCAATCCCAGTTCACAGAGCGCCTCCTAGTAGAAATAAGCTGCCTGGCAAAATTTGATACATCACCTTTTTGCTTTAAGGCAACAAAAAGAAAGCAAACTCCTTAGAATCACCCTAAGTCTAAGATAATTTTGCATATTATTTCTGACTTAAAGATTGAGTCAAATAACCTGCCAAATTCCTGGGAAAATAGCATCTCCCCGTGCCCACCCTCAGGTTCATCAGTGGCAGAGAAGTGCTGATAACCAGCTATCTGCAACTTGCTAACATTAAGAACAGAGCTACACCCTCAGAAGTGCCACGTGCAGAGCAGAGCACTGGTGTGGTTACCTTTTCAAGGCTTCCCCTACCCACAGCAAATACCTCGTGGAGATACCCCAAGGTGCTTGTGCCATAAGGCAGCATGCAAACTGCGCCAAAGAGCAGAAATTTCTGGGTTTGGATAAGGCTGGTACCTCTCACCAGGTCACAGGTAGGACTTGCAGTTTTCACATATGCCTGCAAGAACAATAGATTATATTCATGATGCTGCCATCAGTTTCTGACCCAGGAGATGTACAGACTCGCTTTACTTTGGCCATGCTACTAGCTGCCATCGAAAAGCTGGAAAGGACGTTTTTTTCCCTTGTCAGCAGAGGAGCCTGTGCAGGCTAACACTGCAGCACTCCCTTCTGAGCCATCCGGGACATGGGGAAAGACACGTTTTGTCACAGCCTGGAAAGTGCAAGCTCCACTCCAGGAAAACTTTCAGCAAAGGAATTTTGCTACAGAGCAGGAAGAAGTGAGATTTAATGTCCTGGTTTCTTCCCCACCTCATGTCAAAAGGACAACAGATGGGGTCCCAGATTAATGGGGTTGAGGGTTGACAGTTCTCATTCCTAGTGCCTTCCTGCAGGCTTTTCCTCACAGATCAAGGTGTGCGCTAAAAAATTACGATGGCTCCCTCCTACAAGATAGAGTTTAAATAATATTGCTTTTAAAAACCTTTTCTTTTTCTTGAGGAGGTATTTTAAGCTCTGATTGTTCCTAGTTTATATGAAGGAAAAAATCCTTTTAGCTTCAAAAATACTAAATGCAGTATCCCAACTTTCATCCCAGTAACAAACAGAATACACAATAGCATCCCATTTTAACAACCTCTACTTGGGCATTCTAGCAAAGCTGATAAAAAATAGTCTGCTTTTTTGTTTGAACGTTGTTATCATCCATTTGGCCTATAGTTAAATGCGTAGTTCTGTATTTTCCTTAGACTATTATAATCGGTGCTTTATTATACCAGCTTAGAAACACTAATTGTTGTCCCCGTCCATAATTTTTTAAAGGTGAAAAGCATCTCATTAAAAACATTTTGAAAAAGCAATTCATTATAAACCTTTTGAACAATTTAGCAGGAGAAAATGAGACAGCAGCCATTTTTTTTAATGAAATTTCTCTGTCCATCAATCACATAACACCTTGTGCTGTCAAAGAAAAGGCAGTAACATCAGAATGCAAGTCATGACCAATCTACCACACACCAGAGTTTCCTTCAGCAAAATGTTGTTGATTAGTTGGAAATACATCGTTATTTACAGCAACCAGTATGAGTATGCAATGCTGATGTCATTCCTCATACACTGTCTGTAGGAAAAACAGGACACCTCACCAACTCAAGAACTCACAGTTTGCGTTACTGATAGGTTTGTTAAGACAAACCTGATTTGGGAGGGAGGGGGGGGAGGGGGTGGAATCTGATTTCCAGGTTCTGAATTTGTGAGATGTCTTCAGTCTGCTGCAGACTTGTTTACAGGGAGGACAGAAGCGATGGTTACAAACAAAAAGACCTTTTCACAAACAGAAAGACCAAACTAGGTAACAATTCCTCAGAAGGTAAGAACACATCTTTAGGAAAACTAGAAGATCTCAAGAAAAATATGAAGAGACAAATAGGTTAAGAAGAAGGGCTGCTGGCTCTCCAGTCCCAATGTCACGTGGCTCAGAGCACTGCATCACCTCTGGATACCGACAACACAGACCTGAGGGGGCAGAGAGAAGGAGGCAACCTGGCATTTCCTTATGTACAGCCCTCCTTCAGCAGCAGTTTATTACACCAGTCCATCAACAGCCCTCCTGAACTGCAGAGTACCCACATGCAGCCCGAGGAGCACCAAGCTGGGGGTAATGGCCCCGTCCCTCCACCTCCTGCATGTGTCCCCGTCCATAGAGTTCTTAGGGATGTGTCCACCGGGCCCCCTGGGCCTCCCTTGCAGAGCCCCCCCAGCTCCAGCCTTCGTCTTTGCCGACTCTTCCCTTCATCCTGAATTTGATGGGGTTCCTGTTGTGTCCAGCCTCTCTGGGTCCTGTTCAGTGGCCGCCTGCCCTCCGCACGCTGGCTGACCTCCCGGGTCTCAGAGGTTCACACCGCAGCGGGCAACCCGCATGGGTGTGCAAGGCCACGCGCAGTCCCACGCCAGGAGGACCCATCGGCCTGGCCCTGCGTCTCTGGTGGCAAGAGACCAAGACTGGAGCACCACCAGCCCCGCACGGCTGTGGGGCTCACCGGGCAACCACCACCTGTCC
>NW_010391967.1:18313-23260 GCF_000710305.1 Buceros rhinoceros silvestris | reverse complement strand
ACGTAAAGGCCTTTGGAAAGCAGAGGGACTTTCTCCGTGGCCCTTCTGCTTCTTTCTAGCTTCTGCTGAAGTGACCAGTTAGGCTCAAGTGCAACAGAACTGCAGTGATTGTACTCGCTCCAGGGCTTGACCACGTCAAACTTTGCCTTCCAGGCCCCTCGGAGTTGGTCTGGTCCCTTGTTACAGCTGTAAAATTCATCGGTTGAAGTTATGCACTTGACCCGGGAGAGCTGCATTGCTGGCACCTTAGTGACCCTGTGAACTGGACCGGGAGAGGAGGTAAAAGCGCTTTGCCCACCCTGCCCAAAATCCACGGCAGGCCCTGCTGCTGCCTCTTTGGGAGGAGTCCTCAAAGCTCCCCTCCATGGGCACTTCTGATTTGGTTTGTTGGGAGAGGTGTGGAGAAGGACAGCAGGCACCTGGGGCTGTGCTTTTCCATAGGGATCGTGCTCCTAAACCACCCAGGCCACTTTGCAATGCTCAGCCCTCCTACCCCCGGCCCTTTGGCTGTCGCGTTTGCGTGGACAGGTGGTTGTGTGCTGCCAGGAGATGTGCTTAGATGGGATGGCGAGCGGACCTCCTTCCCTCCTTGTGTTCCTTGGTGTTGCTTCGCAGTGCCTCTCCATCCCTGGAATGCTGCGGTGCAGCCCAGGGTGGCCATTGAACAGCTTATTTCTAGAAAAGTTGCATAATTTTTGCAGAGATGCTCCAGCCTGTTGATGTGCATTTGGGAAGGATGCAGGTTTGCCTGCTGGTCTCTCACCCAACCCAAGACAGCCGTTCCCCCTGTGCTATTGAGTGGGATAAGTCAATCCTGGGAGCTTGCAGGATGGAGCCTACCCTGTCCTGCCCTGGGCAAGGCTTTGGGGTTAAAATTGCCAAAGCCCCTCGGCTGGCTCAGGGTGCTGTGGTTGCCTCCTCTGGCTGCTCCTCTTGATCACTGGGTCCATCTGCTCCTCTCCTGGAGTGGTATGAGCACATCTCATGCACCCTTATGGCAGGGCGGTCTTGTCTAACCTCCTCTTGTCTTTCCTTCTTGGAGGAAAATCACCCGATGAGAATGTTGCTGGCTAATGCCCTTCCTCTTCCTCCTCCTCCTCCTCTTCCTCTTCTCAGGGCAGGCACAGAAACCCGATGACAGTTGCACATCTGCCTTTGCTGAATCAGGCTGCCTGGGATGCCCTGGGGCAGTGCTGCCTTCCCTGCTCTTCTCCAGCCCAAAGGCCAGCAGAGCGGCTCCTGGCAGCACTCCCCTCCCAGCACACCCGCACGTTGGTGCCCTCGCTTGCCCTTGGCCCGCTTCCATGCCCGTGGATGCCGGCGAGGTGGTGGGATAAGGGTTGGAGACATTTTCCTGGCTCGGTGCTCTGCTTCCTCACGCAAGTGGAGAGCTGAAGCTGGCAGAGGGAAACTGGGGACCCTGCTGCTGGGGACAGCGCCTGCTTTGAGTCCCAGCTGGCTCCACTGCAGCAGAGAGGAGGAGAGGTTATCCCTAAAGGGAAACTGGCATCCCAGTTAAAGGGAAACACAGAAGGACTCAGAGAATCTGCTTGCTGGGGGAGCACCCAGCAGGGTGCGGGGTCTGGGCTTGAGGCGAGACTCAGCTGGAGCCCTGCCTCCATCATCGCCCACAGGTGCTGCCACGCTTTGGAGCAGGGGACCAGGAGAGGGACCCGGTGGGCATCCACCCCAGCGTCCCACTGGGAAGACAGGAGCAGGTTTGTCCCCTGCTACACTGGGTCCTGGCAGCATTTGACACACCAGCCCCTGGGGCAGGAGAGGGGCTGCAGTGGCACTGTGGCATTGCCCCGGCCGGGAGCCCCGGGAAGAACTGGCACAGCCTGTAAATCCCTCCTGTGTGGCCCGGCCACTGCGCTGGGGACAACGTGCTGCCTGCCCGGGAGCTCCCCTGTGCAGCAAAGGGAAAAGGGACGTTTGAGGTTGGACCTCCAGCTGTAACAGGGCATTTTGTCATCATCTGGTTGAGGGGGGGGGGCTGGTTTCAAAGCCCACTGGAATTTTTATGAGGTGTTTTGTTTAATACACCACTTAAGCAATTAGCAGAGATTGTAGCAGCCCTGGGTAAGGCACTGGGTAGAATTGAATTTCCCCAGCTCAGATACCATTATGCAGCAGTTTAACGCCGTTTGCAGATGGGTATGAGACAGTGATGCGCGTGGGGAATTAGATCTGCAAGGCGAAAAAAACATAATAAGAAAATTTTATACAGATCTATGTAACTTTATCCCATGTTTATGATGTGCCGTAATTGAAAAACAATCCTGGGGGTTCTCTGGCCTCACGAGGGAGGGTGCCCCGCGACGCGCAGGACGGAGGCTCGCAGCGGTGGCTGTGCTGTACCTCACTGGGATGCACTTTGCTGGGCATCCTGCACCACTGACCCGCACAGCTCACTCCCGCCTCCCCTCAAGGAGCCCCTTAACAGCATCATGATCTACAGGGCCTCGGTAATCCCTTAATTTAAAAGAGTTGCTGCTTGTTTTGGGAGCTGCAGTTGGGTTTACACTGCGGGGCTTTTTCTTTAAACCCCCTGAGTTTCAGGTACGTCCAGGGGTGGTGAGCGAGCAGCAAAATCTCCCGCTATCTGACGTGTCTATCCCTGGGGAGGGTCTGCCCCGAGGTCCCAGGTCAGTAGTTAATATATAACCCATGTGTGTAGCACCAGCGACGGTCCAGCCTGCGGGTGGATGTGCAAATAGTTTTACGAGTGCGAGAAGCCAGGAGGAGGAGGAGGGTTTTGTTGTGGGCCGAGGGGCGGAAGGAAATCTCAGCTTAGCGAGGGAAATGTGAGATTGCTTGGTTGGGGATGGGCCTTCGGCCGCTCCTCTTGGGAGGCTCTGCTATTGTGGTGCTTAAAAATAGACTTTGGACTGGTCCCTTTTGCACGGGAAGCTCCCCGGCCGGAGACAGGCAGGTGAGGTGGCACCCGCGCGAGAGGGAAGGGACAGCAGCCTCTGACCTCCTTTACTAAAAGCTCCATTTTTTAAATTTAGAGTGTTGGTTTGTTTTTTTTTCCCAAGACCTATCCAGCTTTGCTTTTGGGGCATTGAGGCGGGGAGCTTTGCTTTATTTCCAGACACAACACGCTGCCTCCAAGCCCCTGGCTCCGTTCATGACGTCCAGCTGGAGCGATGCTTTACATGGTGTCCCATTGCTGCACCCTGGGGATCCCCTCCCCACAGATGAAGTGGGGACCCCTCGGGTCCAGCTCCTGGTGTATTAAGTGACTTGGATGATGCTCCAACCCCACGTGTTCCCCGCTAGCTGGATGGAATTACTCAGGAAAGAGGTGATCTAAGATCCAGTGGATATTATCTATTAACTTTATTTTCCAGCAGCTGTCAGCACGAGGGTAAAATACGCACGGCGGGGGCGGGGGTTGAAGGGGAGGGAGAGAAAGAACTGAGTGATAAGAAGTTGGTCAGAATAGTGGGAAATTGAGAAAATCTTAGTTTTGGCTGGGAGGCTGTCCTGGACCTGAGCTCCATCTGGCTGCTCTTGGCAGAGTGTCTGTGTGTCCCCTCCACAGCAGAGTGGAGCCCTTCCAGCCCTCAGGGCTCTTGGCCAGCAGTGTGTCCCCCAGCACAGGGTGACTGGTGCCACGGGCTGGGAACTTACTCCATCGGGCGGCGGCAGAGCTGGAGCTGCAGGCGGGATGCAGCCCTCAAGCCCGGTTTATTAGCTGGAGCACTGGTCCCTGTGGGGTTGGCATCAGGAGGCAGAGCTGTGGGGGGACCGTCGCAGATGCAAGAGGGGGAAAAAGGGTCGTTTTGTGCCCGTTTTCTTTTGAAGATGTCTTCCTTCAGCACCTCTGCCCCAAAACGCTGTCCTGGCAAACAGCCATCCAATGCTGCTTTGGGGGCATCTGTTTTGAGCCGCTTCAGGCAGCACTGCGATTGCCCTCATCGGGCAGCAGAAAAAGACCCAAGAAGCCTTTTCACTCCACACAGATGTTTTCTAGGCTGCAGGTGACAGGAGGACCCTGTAGCCCATCTGGGCACCCCTGTAGCACCCCTGCAATGGGGGATTGGTTCAAGGAAGGTGGTTTGACCATTAGATTTCAGGCCAAAATACTGTTCAATTAATGTTTTAGTGGCAGTAAATGAGAGGAACAAAGGTTGTTTCCATTTGTATTTGATTCAGACAGCTTGTCTGATTTACGGTCTGGAGGGTATAACTGACCTTTCCTAGCCCTCGAGGTGGCAGAGGAAGCCCCTGGGAGGAGGACGCTTGGTCTTTGCCTGCTTCAGGTGTCTGCTGTGGAAGGGGGCAACGTCAGCTCTGTGGCCGATGAATTCCCCCATCCCTTTGGGCTTGCACAGGAAGAGCAAAGACGATGCGCTTGCTTCTGCCCTCAGCTCTAACCCCGTGTGCCACTCACTTTGTCCCACCATCCCTGAGGGCTGTCCCCATCCTGGTTTTAGCCATTTTCCCCGTCTGCCCCGGGCAGACAGTGCCTCGGGGCCACGTAGGCAGGAGCCAGGCTCCCCTGCGAGCTGCCAGAGGGGCTGCCAGGAGCTTCACTTTGCCGCCGGGGAGGTGTCGCCTTGCTCTTGGACCTGCTCGTGACTCTGGGGATCTCCCTGGCCCAGCACGCTGAGGTCAGGCACTGTTCTGGGGGAGCAGGTGCCTGGGTTTCCTTACACCGCTCCCGCAGCACGGCCAGCCTTGCCTTTGAGTGGCATCGATCTTGCTGGAAACCGAGCAGCTTGCTGGGCCAGGCAAGCGGGGACCAAGCTGGGGACCCCCTTCCCCATGAGCCAGGGCTTCACCGCACCCCTCGGGGTGGACTCTTTCTCCATCTCCTGCCTTTCCCTGCTCCCCGCGGGGCACACGCTTGGCCCCGGGAGCTCTCCAGCGATGGCGCCCTGCAGGCTTCCCACCTCCATCCTTTTTTTTTTTTTTCCTTTTGACTTGGCCTTTTTT
>NW_010391967.1:17685-18235 GCF_000710305.1 Buceros rhinoceros silvestris | reverse complement strand
CCCGGCAGGCTTCCCTCCTCCATCATTTTTTTTTTTTTCCTCTTGAATTGCCGATCTCTTTGACCAGACCAGGCCAGGCTGTGCTGTGTGGAGGGGAAGCATCTCTTTATTAGGGTTGTTTCCTTAAATAAAGCCCAGGGAGGAGTGCTGGGCTGGCTGTTCTGTCTATCCCATGACCAGCGTTGCGCGTTGGGGTTATTAACACCTCATTAGATGTTGCTTCCTCCCCACATCTCTGGTTCAGCAAATGCTGTTGGCTTTGTCGCTGCTCCCTGACTCTTGCTACACTGGAGAATATTTTTTTTTTTTTTTCACGGTCTCTTGCACTTCTGCTGACAGTTTAAATTTCATTTCTTCTTGAGGTCAGTAGCTTACTTCAACTTTCAGATCTTTCTACTTGCCTGTACCGACACACATCAGCACGCCTGATCGGGAGGGGTTGTTGTAACATCGCTGCTAGCGGCTGGCTCGTGCCTGCGGCTCCAACCTGGGTTTCCACTTGGCCGATCCCCAGAAATCCTTTTCTTTTTTCCTTCCTTTTGAAGCCTTG
>NW_010391967.1:6760-17528 GCF_000710305.1 Buceros rhinoceros silvestris | reverse complement strand
GGGGCTGGGGGGCACGGCCGCGCCCGGGGAGGTGTTGGGGACTGGGGCAGGTAGGTTAGGAGCCCACCACCAGCCTCTTGTCTTGGTTTGCCGCTCTGTGGCTTCCCTTAGACCACAAACCTCCTCATCGTATATATTCATATGTCTGTCCTCTCATGTCACCCATGTCAGGGACTTGAGGCTCCTGAGCCAGTTCCAGAGCTGGCAGGTAGCGCCTCCAAAGGGCTCTGGCTCCTTCAGAAGGTGCCCAGGAGCACGCTGCAGCCTTGGGTAAGCTGGGCAGGCAGCGGATGGCCCTGGCTTTCCAAAAAGCAATCACAGATTTGCTGCTTGTTTTCATCTGGAGCTTGTTTTCGTCTTTGCTTCCACCACTCTGCCCGGGGATGCTGTCTGTGGCATGACAAGTTATTTCAAGAAGTGGGGCAGTGCTGTTGATACGGAGGGGAGCGGAGGCACCCAGATTAAAGTTAAATCTTCACAGATAATTGGGAGCCTGTTTCCTGCAGAAATCAGGTGAATGTGTATGTGCTGGGACAGCAACAGCTCTGTGATCCCTAGGGGCTACCCCCAGCCACCCCACTTGCTCCCGTGGGGTCCTGGCTTGGGGGCTCATGGACCTGTTCTGGGTAGGGGTGGCTGGAGACGCAGTGCAGGGTTAGTAATTCCCCCTGCTGCTGCCTCAGACCTGACAGATGTCTCTCCTCTAAGCTTCATTTTTATAAATTGGCCTTTTAAAGTCCGTCATCCCCGTGCAGATGAAAGGAAGATGCTGTGGTGTCTCTGCGCGCGTGGCTCCGAGCTGCAGCCTGGCTGCGGTGCCTGGGTGCTGAGGCTTTTTGTTTGGGGCTTTATCTTTTTTGAAGTGCTTTTTTTCTTTTTTCTTTTTGTTTTTTCCCTTAATCTCTTGGAGTCTGTTGCGTCTCAGCTTGACGTCCCTTGGCTCTGGGCAGGCCAGCTCTGCTCTGTAGCACCAGCCCCTTCTGGAGAGATGGATGGGGACAAGCATCCTGCCCCAGTCTTGGGGCAAAGCTGATCTGCTCCCTTCTGGCAGATGCAACCAAACCCGTCACCATGGGGCTTTCTCTCCCTCCACCAAGCCCCTTTCTGCTCTTTCCCCTTTGCACCCTTTTCCTCTCTCTTGCTTTTGCAAGGATGCCCTCTTGGATGGGCAGCAGGAGACTCCTTTTCACCCCCCTTTTCTCCCTGGCCCATGGCTTGGTGTCGGGGCAGCCTCTGGGGCAGTGGTGAGGAGCTGGGACCCTGAATTTTAGAGCTGAAGGGCAGTTGCCACTGTGGCAAGCTGAGTCTAAATTCTCAGCTTGGTGATGGATGGATAAGCAGGAATTGCATTTGCTGGGCGGGTAACAAACAGCTTTGCCTTTTCTGTTGCTTTCCTGCTGTCTCTTGGGAAAATTCAGACACTGCTCCTTAACTGCAGGGGTGGGTTTTTCCCAGCTGGCGTGGATCCCGGTGAGCCCGGCAGCTCAGGTCTCGGGGAAAGCCCTGTCATGCTGGGGAGAGCCTCACTAGGGATTTCTGCAGGGAACTGGTGATGGTGCTGTGGGATGTGTGGAACATGCGTGTGCCTTGTCCTTGCTGCCTCCCTGGCACACATCGAGCAGCATCTCTGTCTCCAAAGTGGGAAGATGCCACGTATGGGGGGCAGAGATGCTGCTGAGGGGAAAGCTGTGTGGTCCTCGTGACCAGCGGAGAAGCCAAGCTCCCACGGTTCTGGTCTCGAGCAGCTCGGGGTTTTCTTTCCATCGAGTGCTCTTGTTGCCTGTGTGAGTCTCTCTGTTTGAGGTGGTCTGAGAGCTGCTTCCAGGGACGGAGGGTGTTCCCGGAGAGCTCCGATGTTTCGTGCTGGGAGGTCAGGCAGCCTCTTATCTCCATAGGGATGTGCTGGGGAAATGGTAGCCAGCTCCTGGCCGCTGCTGCTGCTCCAGATCACAACCTTCAGGGCTCAGCCCCTGCATGGGGGCTGCTGCCCGACAAGGTCTGGAGGATGAGGAGCAGGTTAGCTCAGTCCTCGGTGGACTGATTTGGTGGCTTGTGCAGTTTGTCTGATCAGTAATTAATTATTGGCCATGTAAGCTGCTGGAGGGTCGCTACGTGTGAGCTGTTAGCAGGAGTGATCCCTCACTAGCAAAATTGCTGCTCTCCAAATGGAGAACAGCAAAATGGGGGGGAGCTGTACTGTCCTTCCAGAAGTCTGACTCCCCAGGCAGGGGTGTGGAGCAGGGCAGGGGCAGGACATGCGTGTGGAGCAGCCACGGCCACTCCGGGCTCTGTATTTGAGCCAGCTGAGGTGGATCAGCCAAACAGCCCTCCTGGGGAAGGACGGGTGTCGGGACACACGGGCCGTGTCTTTGGGGACAATGGGCTGAGCAGTGCCCCAGTTGCTCACTGGGCAAGGCTCACAGCAGGCCCAAGCAGCCTCGGCATGGTGGGGACAATTCTTGAGATGCAGCTGTTGCTGGGGTCTCCCCGGGGAGGCGGTTCGAGCTGCTCAAAGCTAGGAAGAGGTTTGGGAAGTGCAGCGTAAGCACATCAGAGATGCACGTGTGCCCATGTGAGTCCCACGGCCGCTGGGAGAGGGACCAGCGTGGAGGGTGGGCAAAGTGGTGCTTCTGCCGTGGGCATGCAGGTCTGGTCTTCAGCTCCCTCCAACTTTGGGTGGGCTCCTGGGTCTGGCTTGTTTTGTTTTGGTTTTTTCCCCCCTGTACCCCACTCACTGGCTCTGCCAAGGACCGGTGCCAGGGTTATCCATCCCACCATAGTGCCTGATGCTCATTAGGGAGGGCATAGCGGCAGGGGCCGAGTTCTCACTTGGCTCTGTCTGATGGAGATGTGACCAGACAGAGAGGGCTCAGCCATGACTGGGGCGGACATGAGAGCAGCGCCTGCCCCAGGTGAGATGTCACCCAGCTGAGGAGGGTCTGGGCTATAAATCCTGGGAATGAGCAGCTTTGGCAGAGCCAACCAAAGACACAAGATCCGTGTCTCCTCTAATGAGTCTCTTAAAAAAAAAAATTACAAAATCGATGTGGCAAAGGATCGGGGCCGAAGTACAGATGGGGAAGGGCCGGCTGCTGGGTGCGGAGGGAGGGTGCTGCCCCGCACCCCTGTGTGGGTCCCTCGGGGTGCCCGGTGCTGCCTTGCCCCATGGGAGAGCTGCCACCGTGCCAGGGCAGAACACATGGCTGAGGGAAGACCTGAAGGCAAATCCCCGCAGGCTGCTCCGGTCGGGGACTCCTTAGCGGTTTCATGAGAAATCAATAATGCTTTTGCATGGTCATAATTGTAAAACAAGTACAATTTATGGCTGCTGCCGGGGCCAAGATGATTTTCCACCGTACGAGGGGAACGGCACAAAACCACGTTCCCACAGAGTTTCCCTTTGCTTCGGGGCTGCAAACCTGTTTCTACATCCTAGCAGGGGGAGACCCCCGTTTGTGGGGTCGCCTAAGGTGGGCTGCCAGTGTCCGTGCCCCCACTCACGCTGTCCCCTTGTCCCCGCAGCCCGCCGACAGGTGGAATGGGGCAGCCATGAACGGCGATGCCCTGTGCCAGGAGCCCTCCTCCCCGCTCCCCGACTGGAGGGAGTTCTGCGAGCTGCATGCCCAGGCGGCCGCCGTCGACTTCGCCCAGAAGTTCTGCCAGTTCCTGAAGGAAAACCCCCACTACGACACCCCGGGGGCAGAGACCTCCTTCTCCCACCATTTTGCTGCCAACTTCTTGGACATCTTCAGCCTGGAGGTCAGCCGGGTGTTCGTGTCTGACTCCCCCACCAAATACAACATTGTGCCCTTCGTGGGGCTGCAGAACTGTCACGTCCCCTACGGGCGTGAGGTCACCTCAAGGAAGGAGGAGACATCTACCGAGTCGCTGGACAGCATGGACACCCCGATGGGTGCTGGACGGTACCTGAGCCCAGCACAGCAGGTGCAGGCACGCAAGGTGTCCTCCTACGGCCAGTCCCGCCGCTCGGAGGATGTCTCCATCCATGCTGCCACAAAGCCCAAGTTCAAGAAAGGCTTTTCTTTGCGGAACATGAGCTTGTGTGTGGTGGATGGGATGAAGGGGATTTTGGGAGTATGCCCCCATCCATGCTGCCACAAAGCCCAAGTTCAAGAAAGGCTTTTCTTTGCGGAACATGAGCTTGTGTGTGGTGGATGGTATGAAGGAGATGTGGCACCGCAAGTCCTCTCCAGAGCCAGGCGCTGAGGCTGCCCCAGGTGGCCGGAGATCTGAGAGGGAGCAGTGGCCAGCTGGGGGCAAGGAGCCTGGCGACCCCCGAGAGAAATGGACCCACAAGCTGCGCCTGTCCAAGGTGCCCTCCTCCAAAGTGGACCTGGTGGACATCCAGAGGGAGGGGACGCTGCGCTACATGGTGGCTGACGACACGAACTGTGTGGGCAGCTCTCAGTGGCAGAAGTGCCGCCTCCTGCTCCGGAAGGCAGTGAAGGTGGAAGGAGAGAGGTTCCTCCTCGAGTTTTATGTCCCTCCGAAGGTAAGTCCTGGCTTTTCTCCACTGCTGTTTTTCTGAGCAATTCAAGCAGCAGTTAGGCTTTGCTTGAGGTTTTCTTATTTCCACTGCTGAGCTGGATGAAATCCAGCTCTGGTCCGGAGGAAGATTTGGTGCCCAGCAGCTGAGATGCGAGAGGGTGGGACAACGTGGTTGAAACCCATCCAACCTGCAAGCCTCGCTCGCTGCTGTTCACCGGAGCTTTGCCTCTTCCTTCCCCACAGCCCCTGGGAGAGGTGCCAAACTTCCCCTTGTCCTTTGGCCCCCAAACACAGGGGGGCCACAGTCTTGGTGGAAAAGCTCATTCCCCCATCAAGACATGGGGTGTCCAGGCCATCCAGAGGAGGGTTTTTTTTTTAGTTCCCACCATGTTGCAGAGGCCTGTGACAGACCAGAGGCTGATGCAGCAGCAGCACGGCCAAGATCGCTGCCTGGGCTCCGTGCTTCAGATCCCAGAGGGTCCTTAATCCCCTTTCTGAAAGCAGGGAGTTTTTTCTTTTAAAAATAATAATACATTTGGAATAATTTTGCACCTGCAAGGCTTCCCCTTCCCCCTCAATGCAGTTTTTGGTGATGGAAGACACCAAAGTGATCTTCTCCAGGGCTAGAGGGGGTGGGTTTCGCAACTCTCCTCCCAGACGGCCCTGACTACATACCCTCCTGGGCAGAGGAACACTGATAATTACTATTATTGTTACCCACCACGTCACTTCTCCTTGCCTGCATCTGTTCTTCTTCTGTAACTTCAATGAAAGCTTCAAAAGCAGAAGCGGTTTTCATTGCGGTGTGTCCTCAGCACATCCTCCCTCCTCTTCACGCGCAGGGGGACGCGTCTGAGATGCAGGGAAACATGGTACCTGTTTTCCTGGGGGCAAGGCCAACTGGTAGAGCGGTTTGTTCAAGAAATGTGGGTTACAAGACCTTCAGTCTCCTCCTCGCCGCAGGACTGCCTCTGCCACCGGGCTGAGGGAGGGGATGTGTTGCCCTGCCTGTGCTAACGCTGTGATTGTGCCTTGTCTGCACGGCGCGTTCTCCTCCCTGAAGAGCTCAGGGCAAATAACTAGCTGTGCACAGAATCACAGAACAGTTGGGTTTGGAAGGGACCTCTGGAGATCATCTGGTCCAACCCTCCAGCTCAAGAGGGTTCCCCCAGAGCAGGTTGCCCAGGCTCCCTGGGCTTTACTCACTGCGTTTGCTGGTAGTGAAATCATCCCCTGGTATTTAAGGACTTGGGAAGAGAAATCTCATTTACTTCATCTTCTCCAGGACTTCCCTGCTTGTGTTTCAGTCCCTGGTAGCAAAGCTGGGCCAACACGAGGCCTCATGCTGCCACTCCATGGGTCTCAGGGTGCTGTGAATGCTGGGTTTGGTGGAGGGATGGATCTGTACAGGATACATCAGGACAGAAGCATAGCTCATATTTTAAAACAGAATTTTCTACTTTTTGGAGGCCAAAACGAACCTTGGCACTGTTAGTCAGTGCTGCTCACCGAACCCCCAAGGGCACATCTCTGTAGAGAGCGGCGCAGCATCGCTGGGGGCTGGCTGGGGGCCTTGCTCAGCCCAGGGACCAGCTGAGACCCAGCTCAAGGAAACCGCCGTGGCCACGGCTCGATGGCCGGAGGATCCGGTGAAGGTGGTCGTTGCGGGCTGTGCCCAAGGGGCGATGAACAACTGCTGCTCTTAAAACATTTCAGAGTGTTCATAGAGGGATTTTTTTAGTGTATCTTGATTTGCCTCTAAAAATCAATTTCAAAACTATTTTATGGCAACTTGTATGCACATTGTCTGCTCTTCTGTTGCAATCACACCCTGCCTTGGTTTACATCTTTCTCCCCTCGTCCGATCTCGCTTTCCAGCTGCTGAGTGATTCAGCTGTACAAGTGGCACCAGTCTGGCACAGCTGGAGGAAAGCAGCATTTTGCTTTGGCAGCCCACAGCCTTGGTTTTGTGTAGACCCTACAAAAACTATGGTCATGCCTTTAAATCTTTAAAGTGAAGAGCCCTCCTGGAGAAGACCCTTCTCTGGCTCACCTTTGAATTAACACCCTGTTTTCCTTCTTTTTTTGAAGCAGCTGCCTCCTCCTTTCTGACCTTCTGCCGTGCAAACCCCAAGATGGAGAAATGCCCCAAGGCAGGGCTGAGCCCGTGTGGAGGCAGCGCAGGGACCCTGGGGCTGCCAGAAATGAAACATCCTGGAGGGGAAAAAGTAGTTCCTGTTCTCTCTTGGATTTTTTTTTTCTCCCCCCAAAAATGGGAACTGATCCCACTGTTGGTAACCTGCAGCCCAGTGCTCATTGCTGGCCTCGTCCCACCCTGTGCATCCAGGACACCAGCCACAGGTTTCAGCATCTTTGCTTCCCGCAGCCGCGATTCTCCAAATCCTGGAGCCCTGGGGAGGACCAGCCCCAGGGAGCAGCTCCGCAGGCTCCTTTGGGGGATTTGTTATAATTAAAACAAATAGCGAGGGAATTTGTTACTCAAGCAGAGACTTGGAGTGGGAGGCGCTGGGTCCTCCCCCACCACCAAGGCTCTGGCTGGTGCCAGGAGCCCCGGGGGAAATTAATTTCTCTTGATTTTTAATGTAATTAAAATTCCCTGCATGGCTAAGGCTGCTGTGTCATAGCTTCTCCACAGAACTGCTGCTCCTGCACGAGGTAAACAGGGCGTCTTCCGGCGCTGCTTGGGAAGCGTCACCCATCAGACAGCCCTGCTCTGTCAGGAGAGGATTTATAAAGGAGAGGAATAAGTAGTCCTGGTAGAGCTGGCGTTTCAGCCTGTGCTAGAGCAAGGAAGAGGTTTGGCAGTTAAATGCGGTATCCTCCCTGTCTTCCACCGGGCCCCCTCTGGGATTAATTAAAAGAGCTTGGAGTTATCATGCACATGAAGGAAATCAATGCCTTTTTCCCCCCTCTGCAATAACAGAGCTGCGATCCTGCCTCTGAGAGCTCCGCTGCAGCGTCCCCGGGGAGAGTTTGATTCAATGGAGCGACTACTTTTTTACTTATCGATTTATTTTAATTTATTTCTCTTTTCCCAGGCTTCCAAGCCCAAGGTGAGCATCCCGCTGTCAGCCATCATCGAGGTGCGCACCACCATGCCGCTGGAGATGCCCGACAAAGACAACACCTTCGTGCTAAAGGTGAGGGCAGGGTGGCGGTGGTGCATATCCCGACGGGGACCCCATCTGCGCCCGCATCCAGCCCCTGCTGCAGGGATGCTCAGTTCCCAAGGGGACTGTTGCCTTGGTTTTCAGAGCCGAGATGCCAACAGCGCTAAGGATCCCTGCGAGATCCCTGCCTTCCCTCCCCACAATGATGCAACCTCCACCTGGTGCCCGGGTATTTGGGGATCAAGCTGTTTGCCTGGCTTTCGCCTCAGGGTTTTGCTTCTCCATGTCATCAGGAGGCAGGTTAAATTAGTGTCCAGAGACAACCCACAAGGGGAAACCCTCTTTGGTGTGGCTGCCTGTGGTTTTGTGACTGCCGCAGCCCCAGATCGATTGACTCAGGGTGATGTGAAAGGCTGTGCGGAGCCACAGAGGCCCTGGGGATCAACCACCTCACACCGTGAGTGTATGAGCAGAGAGTGAAAGTCTCTCTCTCTCTCTAGAAAGAGTTTTCCATATCATGCAGTTAAGCACCTTAATGGTCCCTCCTGCTCTGCTGAAAGCCAGCAGCCTGTCACGGCAGATCGAGGCTGGGTTTCGCAGGGTCCTGGCTCGGGGTGTGACGTGATGAGGGATATTGTTGGAGATGGTGTTTCTTTCCAGCTAATGAGGCTATCCCTCCTCACTTGTGCTGATGGACTTGTGCTCTCTGTCAGAGCTGTTGGATGTGCTCAGCTGGGAGGTAGCACATGTACATGGGGGACTACCAGCGTTTGGAGGAGTTCTGTGTCTTACCTCTGCTAAAAAGCCACCTCTCTTCTTGATGCTTCTCCCTAAAACTATGTGGCAAAGGCAGGGTGGAGAGGCGAGGCTTCCCAGCTGAACAAACCTGCCTAAAAGCTCAGAACACTGTGAAAGCAGAGGAGATGAAAAACGGAGCCTGGCTTTGTGAAAGCCCCCGTGCCTGGTAGCCTACTGGCCCTAGCACACGTTCCTGCAGGAAATCGCTCTCCACCAAACCCGGCCCCTTGTAAAGGACCCACGCTTCTGGCAGCCTCCTGCTGCTGTTCAACCTCTGCTGTGGCCAGTGTCCACCGTGGACGTGGAGGCTAAACCAGCTGTTGTCTTCTGTGCCTCCAAGACCAACTTCATAAGTTGTCTGCTCTCCAGACTGACCAGCCCAAAGTCTCTCCCTGCTTTTCTTGCAGGCTCTGGAGAGAGAATTTCCCAAAGCGTACATGGTGCCATGGCCAGGAGCAGATGGGAAGGATTGGTTCTCCTTTCTTCTTCCTCTTTATCCAGCCCAAATTGATCCAGTTGCTTTCTTTGGACCCTGGTGATGATGTTGACTCATGCGGGCTGCTGTAACCCCTTGATGCTTTTTGAAGAACCACTCTGGAGCTGCGGTTCCCCAACCCAGAAGCCCGCAGTGATGCGTGTGAGCCCGCCTGTGTCCTTGAGCTCAAGGCTGGTTTCAGCATTTTCTTCCACTGAGCATTTGTCGGTTCATTTGAATTCTTGCCTCATCCTCCAACACACTCACGATGTGGTGTCGTCCGTGAATTGATTGGGCATCCTTGCTTTGCTTTTGTCCTAAGCATTACTGAAGAGCAGCACGCACAGAGTCCTTGATGCGAAGGAGCTTCTGAGCATATCCCTCAGATTTGATCGTTAGCCATCGATAACCCGTTAACCATCAATGACTGCTCTTGGAATACGGCTCATCAGCTACTTCTGATCATGTTTTCTAGATCCCATCTCAGCTTGCCACTCTGTTTTCTGGAGCGTTACATCAGTGTCCAAAGTGTGGCCCATGCCACGGATGTGACGCTGCTTCTCCGTGTCCCTGGGGCTGTCATGCGCACAGCAGATGCGTTTGTCAGGGTTTGCTCATGGCAGATCCTTGCTGGGAAGATTGAGCTCCTGGGTGCCTGTGGAGGGTTGGTTTCCCTGGCTGCTGGAGCTGGGCCTGAGCTTGTCCTCTTCCATCTTCTGGGGCCAGATGCGCTCCCTCCACTCCCACCACTAACAGCTCTGTGATTGCGTCAGCCATTTCTTTAATTACTCCGGGGAATGCTCCAGGCCGGTCTGAAAACACCTGATGTACCAGGTACCCTCCACCCAGGTGCTGTCCTCTTCTGGCCAGGGCACTTACCCTGCTGGGGGGTTAATTGATTACGATTGATCCTTTGAGTGACCTGAGGCAGCAACTAAAGCAGGAGCCCATCTGCTGGCTCCTCCTCTCCTTCTGCTCCAGCCAGCCTTCGCCCTCCCCTCCCAGCTCTCAGCACAGAGTGCTTCTCCCCTCTTCCCAACATCCTTTATTATTTGTAGCTCACTGTCTGCCCCAGCCCTTCTCGCTGGGACATCTTCCTGCTGCTCTTTTGCTGTCTGGGTGCACAGAGGGGGTGAAGCACCCCTTGGTGCCATGGTGTGGGTTAGAGGGGTAAGAAAGGGAGCTGGGTGCTGTGGCTGCCCAGCTGCCTTCCCCTCTATGGGGCTGATGACAAGCCCAGTCCCAACCTTTGCACACAACATGCCGCACTCCATCAGGTTATGATGGGTGGAAAAGCCCCTGCCCCGTTCCGAGAGGACTCAAAGATCTTAAAGGTCTCTTCCAACCAGATGTTTCTGTGACATGTAAATAACAGTTTCACCAAATTACCTAAAAACGGGCAGGCAGCATGTCCCCACCCCGCTCCGACGCCCAGCACTTGCAGTTTTTTCCATTGCACAAGCAGACTCTTGCAAAACAGCCGGGCCCGGCACGTGCTCCGCTTGCTGTCGTGCCCTGCCTGAGAGAGCAGCCGTGGCTCCCACCTCAGCTTCATGTGCTGCCCTCAAAGCTGGAGAGGCTCCTCCGCTCTGGTTAAACAAACCCAGCGGTCGGGAGGGTCTTTGCTGCTCCCTCCACCTCTGCTTGGGCAGGACCATGCTGCAGCGGGGGAACGCGGTGCTGCACAGCCCCCGCGCAGGCGCCGGGCACCGCTCTGCTCAGCTTCAGGACAGCGATTGTTTGTGATTAATGTGATTTGCCAGGAGGTTGTCTCGGCTGGCCCCACGGTCAGGGCTGCATCGCCAGCGCGGGGCCGCGGAGGGATGGGGGAAAGCTGCCAGAGGCGGGGCGCATC
>NW_010391967.1:6172-6598 GCF_000710305.1 Buceros rhinoceros silvestris | reverse complement strand
TGCTGCCGGGGGGCTGCCAGCTCCTCCTCGGCCCCAGAACTGCCCAGCTCCTTGGACTTGCTGTTTGGGAGGTTCTTTTGCATCCTGATCTGTATTTTATATTTTTTCCTGTTGAAGTATGTTTCTCTCCCACCCTGTTGCAATCAGAAGCCTTGTGGACTAGCAGGCAGAAAAGAGAACAGAGGGGAGGCTTTAAATTCCTGAGTTCATGGGTCTGGCAGGATTTTGGGGGCAGAGAGCAGCATGGCTTCTGCTCTGTCGGTGCAGAGTTTGGTTCTGGGGGACACCGCGGTGTGGGATGCTAGTGCATGGTACCATATACCCCCAATGACACCGGCCAGTCAGTGCCAGGGAGGCTCTAAAACCCTTGTGATACAATTGCTGATAATGGCGGGGGGGGGGGGGGGGGGTTTTTCCCCACCACCA
>NW_010391967.1:4445-6100 GCF_000710305.1 Buceros rhinoceros silvestris | reverse complement strand
TGGAACGATTGGTGTTGGTGGCGGGGGGGGGGTGTGTGTTTTCCTCCAAGCTCCAGCTTTGGTTGGGAGTCACCTTTGGACACACCAAAGCATCTCTGTGGGTCCCTTCGCTGGGATGGGAGGGGCATTTATCCCCTCTGCACCCCCCAAGGTGCTGTTTAATAGCAGTAGGTGAATGTGGGGGTCTGGCCGGGTTACGGGATCTGCTTTGCCCTGGGGTGGGTGACAGGACCCCAGCACAGCTGACACTGTCCTGCATCGCCCGCAGGTGGAGAACGGGGCCGAGTACATCCTGGAGACCATCGACTCCCTGCAGAAGCACTCCTGGGTGGCTGATATCCAGGACTGCATCGACCCCGGGTAAGGCTCACTGGAGGAGGGTGCTGGGGGCGGCTGAGCTTGCCACTGCCATGGTGCCCTTGTCACCGAGCACGGGTTATTACCCCTGATGCAATTTTTGCCTCTTGGGTTACTACAGAAAGTAAGTCCCTGAAGTCTGGAGGCAAAGTTTGGAGCCTGCATGGGTCGGAGGTGCGGCCATGCAGAGGCAGATGACCCAGGATCGCAGCCCTCAACCCGGGCAGCTCCCAACAACCGCCCTCTGAACCCTTTAGACTATATTCTACTCAGTTACTGCATGTACCGCATATACTCCTTTCCAGGGAGTGTAGTGACAGGACAAGGGATGATGGTTTCGAACTGAAAAGGGAGATTTAGATTAGAGATGAGGAAGAAATTCCTCCCTGTGAGCATGGTGAAACACTGGAACAGGTCTGCCAGAGGGGCTGTGGGTGCCCCATCCCCGGCAGTGTTCAAGGCCAGGCAGGACAGGGCTTTGAGCACTGGTCTAGTGGGAAGTGTCCCTGCCTATGGCAGAGGATCGGATAGAGGATCTGCCTACGGCAGCGGATCGGAAGTAGAAGATCTTTAAGGTGCCTTCCAACCCATTCTGTGATTCTATGATATTTGAGCTATTTTCCATGCTTTTTCCCAGTCCAGCATCTGTGGGATATTTAAGATTCTGTTGGCTAAATGGATTCATTTCTGTTTCTATCACCCATCTAAGGCTGTCATTTGGGCCACAACAGCTCTGCCAAAACATCTCATCTGCTTGTTCATCATCATCAGTGGGTTAAGCTGTGGGGAGGCTCATGCGCCTGGAGCTGCTGCCCGTTGGCTCAGACAGCCCCAGTCCCGGGGAGGCAGGATCAGCCCAGGTGCTCCCCGAGCTCCGGGAAAACCCTGGTGCTGCCTTTCTTGGCCCAGGTTTGGAAAAGCAAAGTGCCCAAGCTTGCAGAGGTGAAAACCTCGAGCAACCCTGGAGCAGGGGGCTTGGAGAGGCTCCAGCTACCTTTGCCCCCTTCTGCTGCAGACACAGTTTGGGCACCGCAGGGTCGGTCTCTGTCTTGCTGCATCTTGTGGGGAAGAGGCACTAATGCCCTCCAGATCTGTGCTCCCGCAGCTCCTTTTTCTGTTGTTTAAACTGCATAATTCAAGAAGCAGTGCTGAGGCGGGGCTGGGAAATGGCCCTTCTTTTCCCACTGCCTGTTTCAGTGCCGGTTTTCCAGCCGGAGCTGAGCGCCGCGGCCGTGTTGCCTCGAGCTGCTGCAGCATCTGTTGGCAGCCCTGTGCCAGCCCCCCGCTCTGCCGCCCGC
>NW_010391967.1:2502-4343 GCF_000710305.1 Buceros rhinoceros silvestris | reverse complement strand
GTGCCAGCCCCCTGCTCTGCCGCCCGCAGCCTACCAGCCTTTTCTGTTTGCTTAGCACCCAGCGCAGTCCCGCTTTGGCCTCCGGACGTGACTGTAAAGCAAATAATAATGAACTCCAGAGCAAATAGTAATGAGCTGTTTAATACACCGCCACGCACGCTCGGTGCCAAGAACGAATTTTCAATCAGCTCCTGATGCTTTTGCCAAGGGCTGTGCGCCGGAGCCGCCGCGCGAGTGCCTGTTGATGGCTTTTCTGCCCAGCGCTGTTGGTTTTGGTTTCCTTCCTGCCTTCTTGTTTTTAACCGGCTGCAGCTGAATGACTCCCAATGGCTGATTCACTTACTGCCCACTAAATAATTCAGCAGCTCCCTCGTGAGCCGTTACCACTAACGCAGCCGCTTCCTCGCTGCCTGCGCCCACGTGGCCGCCATTAAGCAAGAGAAGCCGAGTGATGCCGGCAGCTCCGGGCTCTTGCCAGCAGCCAGAATAAAAATAAGCTGTGGAGCAAGTGGGGGCGTTGTGCAAGAAGGGTGCTGAAGTGCACGGGCAGTGTCGGGCAGCAGGGATGGTCTCACCGGGGGCTGCACTGCTACAGCCCCCTCCTTGCTCTGCTTCCACTCACTGTCTCATCCTGGGCTTCCCAGGTTGGTTTTTTGGTGTCTTTTAGGGATGTAATTCCCTTCATGGAGGGTTAAAGCGAAAGCACCCTTGGGTGGAAGTCGGTGGTGGGAGCATGCAAAGGTCACAGATTTCCATCCTCACTGACAAGGTTGCAGCAAAATACTGGTTGCAGCTGGGACTGACCAGCATGACCCGTGTGGTGAGGGCTTCCAAGGGTTTGATCCCTCCCATGATGGTTTCTCACCCCCAAAAAGCCACATTGTTTTGGCAGCTCCTCTGCCTCTCCATGCTATGGGGGCTCCTGTCCATGCAGCCCCTCCAGGAGGAAGTGAGAAACATCCGGAGGTCCTGCTGGACCACAGCTGGAATGTTGTTTTGATCAAGCTCCCATCGCATGCCTGTGAGCGGAGGTGCCTTGTGTGTGTGGCTCTGCAACGTGGCAGCCAGCACGTGACCATCTGCTCTGTGCTCTCCCCCCAGGGACAGCGGGGACGACATCGAGCTGGCGTCCTGCGCACAGGGAGCCTGTCTGCCGGGCAGGGTGTCCTCCTGCAGCTGCGAGTTCCTGGCCGATGGTATGGACCAATGGCTGGGAAAACACCCGCCAGGGAGGGTGGGTGACTGGGTACCAGTTCTGGTTTGGAGGGGGACAGATCCTGCCAGCGAGAAAGTGAAAGAGCCTGAAGCAGATGCTGTGAGGATGGATCTTCCTCTCTCCATTGCCTTCCTCTTCCTCATGCTTGCCCTTGCCCCAGGGAGGTGGCTCATCCCTGTTGAAGACAATTATATTGCTCCTGTACATCCTGGTACATGTAGAAAATCAAGCCCCTGTCTGCAGGCACTGGGGTCTCTGGGTCCCTGCGGGCAGCCTCCACCTGCACAGCCCCACCTCATCTCTGTGCCCAACTGTGACACATCTGTGCCTCCTGCCCTGGTCTCACCACGGGAAGGAAACCCAGCACAGGCTGGAAGGGAGTTCCCTAAGCTGTGCTGGAGCCATAACCTAGCCCTGTGCTAGCCAGGGGTGTTCCAATGCAGTTGCCTTCCAAGCAGGACAGCCCTCAGGCTGTCCCTAGATGGTGGGTGATGCTGAGCCACAAGACCATCCCTCTGCAAATTCCCTTCCAGATGCGCCCAGGCCGCCGGACAGATGTGCCCTGCCCAGCGCTCACAACACTGCCCCGGCCACCGCTGTCCCCGCACCCCACGGCTGGGGCAGG
>NW_010391967.1:1803-2411 GCF_000710305.1 Buceros rhinoceros silvestris | reverse complement strand
AACCCGCCCCCGGCCACCGCGGTCCCCGCACCCCACGGCCGGGGCAGGGACTCCTTGGGGGAGCTCCTCGCCCACGTCCCACTGGAGAGCTTCCTGCAGACACTGGAGTCCTCCCCTGCCACTGGGCATCTTGCAGGTACCAGAATGCAGGACGTGGCCCCCACGCCGCACTCTCAGGGCTGCACAGAAAGAGAGGAGGAAGGGGTGGGAGAGGGCAATGTCTGGGTGCTCCCTAAAATCCTGCTGTCCCTGCGGCCAGGGGAGGACAGCGAGGCGGAGGCGGAGATCAACCTCTCTGACTTTCCCTGGTTTCACGGGACTCTCTCGCGGATCAAGGCGGCTCAGCTGGTGCTCCTCGGGGGTGCCCGGAGCCACGGCTTGTTCGTCATCCGGCAGAGCGAAACGCGGCCGGTGGAGTACGTGCTGACCTTCAACTTCCAGGGGAAAGCGAAGGTGGGTGGCCTCTGCTTGTCCCTGAATACTAGAGCCAGCCCTGCCCAGCGCCCCAGGCTCCTTCCCACCCTGTTCACTTCTCCTGGGAGCAAGCGGGTGCCACACAGTGACCCCAAACACAGTGGCTCTGCGGGGAGCTGCACCCTGGCAGAACA
>NW_010391967.1:917-1728 GCF_000710305.1 Buceros rhinoceros silvestris | reverse complement strand
GCCACACAGTGACCCCAAACACCGTGGCTCTGCGGGGAGCTGCACCCTGGCAGAACATCCCTTGGGACCATGCCCTTATCCCCCAAGAGCGCTCTGCCTCCTGCCCAGCCCCTTCAGCACTTTCCCAGCTGGATCTGGTTAAATACCCCATGGGAGCACAGCAGAGCCTGGCACACCCTGCCCTCGCTCCACATCCCAAAGTCCGTGGATGCCCTATTAAAAAAACAACCCACGTGCAGTTTTCTGCTGCATCCCTTTTGTCCTATGCTGCAAGAGGTTGAGGTAGAACTACCTGGTCTTGTCACTCGCCCTGCAAGAAGTAGTTCAGGCAGGCTGTGGGCTTCCCTAGGCTGTCTGTGCTCCCACGACTGGAGCTGCCGCCCCCCAGACCCCAGCCAGCCACCCTTCTGTGCCTCTTTCTGTACAGTGTTCATCACTAGGAGGGGACAGACTTCTCCTGGGGCTGCAGCGAGTGGGGTTTTGCAGGAGACCCTCCCAGCCAGGTTCTTGTCTGGCCCCCCCGACTGGAGCTGCACCCCCCCAGCCCGCAGCCAGCCACCATTCTGTGCCTCTTTCTGTACAGTGTTCATCACTAGGAGGGGACAGACTTCTCCTGGGGCTGCAGCGAGTGGGGTTTTGCAGGAGACCCTCCCAGCCAGGCAGGGAAAAAATGGCAGCTCTGTTATGAGCAAACCTCCCCTGGCTGATGGAGGGGGCTCACCCACTGGTCCCTGCGCTTGCAGCACCTGCGTCTGTCGCTAAACGAGAGCGGGCAGTGCCACGTGCAGCACCTCTGGTTCCAGACAATCTT
>NW_010391967.1:536-849 GCF_000710305.1 Buceros rhinoceros silvestris | reverse complement strand
CCCACTGTTCCCTGCGTTTGCACCCCCTGCGGCTTTCGCGGAACGAGAGCGGGCAGTGCCACGTGCAGCACCTCTGGTTCCAGACCATCTTTGACATGCTGCGCCACTTCCACACACACCCCATCCCCCTCGAGTCGGGCGGCGCGGCTGACATCACCCTCCGCAGCTACGTGGTGGCCCAGAGCCCTCTGCCTGGTAGGTGCCGGGGCTGGGCAGGGCCACAGCTGCATGTGGGGGGTTGGTTGGGTGGTTGGGCTGGGATCTTGCGTGGACCTAAAAGGGACTTGATCCCCGGGAATTCCCTACCAACCCC
>NW_010391967.1:0-348 GCF_000710305.1 Buceros rhinoceros silvestris | reverse complement strand
TTGTGGTTCTGGAGATGCTCCAAGGTGGGCATTACCCCATTGAGGGTGGGCAGGGAGGACCACTCAGGGCTGTGCCAGGGTGACCTGTGTGTTCCTGGCTGTGGGTGTCATTCGCCAGTCTGGGCAAGAGAGGAGTAGAGGGGTCTGTGGGGCTCGGAGCATCCTGCTCTGTGGGGAGAGGATGGGTGGGGAAGGATGGGGTCAAGGATGGAGAGGGTGGGTGTGGGAAGGTGCCAGCAAGCAAGAAGTGGGGGACAAGCCCCCAGGCAGCACTGCAGGGGTCAAGCTCCTGTCTCCCTTGCAGACACCGGCCCCCCACCAGCCCTTGTGTCGCAGCCGCCAGGCTGC
>NW_010391966.1:0-233 GCF_000710305.1 Buceros rhinoceros silvestris | reverse complement strand
TACCCATAATATTCACCTTTCTAGCAGCCAGCCCTCAGTGTCTCATCAGGCACGCACCCGCGCACTCCCGCGCACTCCCACTCACTCCGCGCACACCCACGCACACGTGCACGCACACACACTTTCTCCACATCTCCGGCTTTAGAGTCTTCCCAAATCACTAGACAAACCCCAACCCAACCCAAACCCTCAAACCCAACCAAAAGCATGGGGGTACAGCCTGCAGCTAACCC
>NW_010391965.1:0-785 GCF_000710305.1 Buceros rhinoceros silvestris | reverse complement strand
ATCAAAATCATCTGCATGGGACAGAAGGAAGGTGTGTTAAAGGATGAAATTACATCTCCATGGCAACCAGCAACAGCACTTCCACAGACCTCAATAGAACCCACTGCTGAAGAAAGGGACCACTGACAACGATGAGCCCGTCACGTCACTGTTTCTCAGCATGTAAGATCTGAACAGTGAGACCTGTTGATGGTAAATACCCATAATAATGTAATGTACAAGAAGTACACAAAGGTTCCTATAGTCCTGCCAGTGGGATCAGCTGGACAACTAGCATCAGACTAGCTGCTCACAAGAAATTATTATTTTGCGAAGCTGCTCTGGAGAACTTTCTTCAGGCACCTCGTGGGACACGGACCCCACATGTCATGGCCGTGTGTACAAAAAGGTTCCTATAGTCCTGCCAGTGGGATCAGCTGGACAACTAGCATCAGACTAGCTGCTCACAAGAAATTATTATTTTGCGAAGCTGCTCTGGAGAACTTTCTTCAGGCACCTCGTGGGACACGGACCCCACATGTCATGGCCGTGTGAGGCCAAACCCTCACCTGGTCGCTCAGTGCCGGATTTCGAGGCTTTGTCAGTGCTTCCCGACAGCATGTGGCGCCCGTTTCACACCTGGGTTTAACCCCCTGACTGCCGTGTGCCGATCGTCCCACCCTCTGGAGCTGCGGAGACCTCTGTTAGCCAGTGCCTCCAGCCAGAGTTGGCGGCCCTTTCCTCCACGGGGGATGCCGCAGCCCAGCGCTGTGCTAACAGCGAGCTGACACCTGCTGCTCCCCGCC
>NW_010391964.1:9063-12835 GCF_000710305.1 Buceros rhinoceros silvestris | reverse complement strand
TATAATATATTTTAATCATATGATAGTTACATATAACTTGTATCGAGATTGCAGAATAAACAAGGAAGAGATTTTGAGGTCACACAAAAGAAAATCTGATAGGCCATCAATAGGACTGTTTCTTTTCTTATACCATTTGCTGACTAACTTTAGGCTTGCAATACTCCAAGTGAAGCTTGACCTCTGGAGTTGGTGAAGCCAATGGTGTATCTTCCTTAAGAAAACTGTGTTCTAATAGAGCATTTGTAATATGAACGAACGTTTTCTAATTAAAGGACAACAATGTTTGTGGAGAAAAGCTCTGACTAAAGTGATACCTGCAGTCTGGTATTCCACTTCCATTGGTAATTTTGGTGTAACCAGCAGGACACTGGGTTTTGAGGTTTAAAGAGCAAGGTACACATTCAGTTTTCATTCGGATGAGCAGCTTTTGATCGCATTGCTTCTTCATCTGTAATGGGAGAAAGAAAAAGTTCTCTGAGTTGGTTTAACTCTGCCCCCAGCGGCATTGCTGAAAAATGACATTTAATTCAGCTTTTCAGAGCCGCAAGCTCTCTCCAGAACGTGAGCTCCCTGCCTTAGAGCTGAACTATGTGGTCTAGGTAAGAGACCGCATATGAGGGCTGTGCAGGAGTCTTCTCTGCACAAAATATGCCCAACCACTGCAGGATAAACCCTTCCAAGCGTCATATTTCTCCTAAGAACGCTTTATCAACAAATGCTAAGTTCAGCAGACTTAAAAGCCAGGTTATGCAGACAGCATCAGCCTGTGGAGTGTTAGTTCTGAAGTTACCTTGTAAACCCAAAGCAGGATGGAGAAAGACAAGTGCTGGCAAGTGCCTTCTCCATTCAATAGCAAAACTAAATATAAGGTGTGGAGGAAGTTGCTTGTGGCTCAGTGCACACAGAACACAGCACAAACCTTTGTTCCTCTCAAAACGGTTTCATATTATCAGCACCACTGCACTGAACTAAAGGACTAAGGCTGGTATTGTCAATTTGGTGTAGAAGAATGACATCTAGATTTGCATTCAAATCTGGTGGAATTTGTGGGTCTGACCAAGCCAGAATACACTGAGATGATCAGCCTTCTCTTTTTTTTACCTAGAGAAAGCCACAGAAGGAACCAGCCCGGTTTGGGAAACCTAGCCACAGTCCTCTATCTCAAATGCCGAGGGCTCATGCCCCTTGCTCTGGAGGTCCCAGTTTCAAGAATGTAATTGTGACAAATGACTTGAGAAGGTGGCAAGAAGGAGAAAAGGCTTAGGGTGTTGTCACAGCGGTGGCATTATACTTTGTGGTTGTAGAAATCATGGGTTTGGAAATGTCTATATACCAAAACCAGTGTCTGTTGCCTACTAAAAAAAGTTGATCTATTTTAAAGCAAAAAATCTTTGCTGAACTCTATCTAATGTCGGCTTAATCCTCTTTCTTCTTTTTGAGTATTTGTAGAAGTTCATAATTCACAAATGGTGAGAATGATCTAGTGCAAAATATGATCTTTAAACCCCACAAAAAGTAATAAATGAAATCATAATTCTTGGAGAGGAAGTACTGTGAAGTGTTCTATTTTCTATTCCAAGTAACAATTTATCCACTGCTCTCAAGTATGGACCCATTTAGGTGGCCTTAACTCTCTCAAGCAATATTGACCATGAGAGACTTCCTTTCTAACACAATAGAATTGAAATTAAAAGTCTGAATGGGATTTCAGTTAGGTGTTTGAGCAGTCAGTCAAGGCATTTTCTAAATCATTTCCAAGCCAACATGAGGAAATGCTTAATGTTTTTCTTGAAAAACTGTACCTGGCCACTGTATGTCTGCATGCATGCACGTGTGTGTATATATGTAGGGGCCAGTTCTAGCAGCATCAGCCATTTGGAAATATTTATGTATGTTAATAGTTGACTGTGGATGCTTTAAGTAGTTTCCTGGATTATAAAGACAGAAGGATTATTATACCAGAGGAGCATGATACAGGATAATGGAGCTTGCGTGAAATTTAGTTTGAACAAGAATAACTTTTAGAGAGCATTCATTTGATTTGGAAATGATCAGTTGTGGATAAACAAACTGTGGTATGCTGCTTCTGTTGTAATTTATGATGGTTTTGCATCAGCCTTCTGTAGCTTGCATGGCGGGTAGGAATCTGTTCTGTCAGAGAGTTCACTGTCCCTCCCTATGAATACTTGCAGTCTGAGATGAAAGTACATTTTCTTTCTGCACCTAAGTAAATAGCATCTCTTGAATTCCCTGCTACAACTCTTGTTTCCCAATTCTTGAGTCACTCCAACCTGTTCTCTGGAGCCTGCTCAGTTTGCCAATAGCCCATCTAGATGGGGAGCATCAGACCCAGCCAGTCTGGGCAATTCCTGTGTGCATGAATGGGACCTGCACACTCCCCCTGCAAGGCCTTCTTTGTCCTCTGCCTTGGCAAGTCAACTATTAACCCTTTGTGCAGTAGCATCACAGAGTGAGCTTCAGATTATTTGCTATGCAGGGTGTATTCCAAGCCACCTCTTCCAAGGATGGAGCCCATCACTGTACTCTTAGCTGGATATCGTCTGGTATTTCTATCCAGGGATTCCCAAACAATATACATGCAAATTCAACCCTGTGCTGTCCATGTGATACTGGACTTTCTGGGCACATGTGGGATGCTGCAACCTCTTTGCAGAAGCTTGTGGTTGGCCTGGATGGCACCTCGGGCTGGATTTCTACATTTGCCACAGCCTGGTAGTCCTGGATGAAGCCCTCGCCCCAGTGATTGCCCCCAGTGATTTCTCCCCTTGTTAGTTACCCTTCCTTCAACGTTTGTTATAGCAGCATATTTCAAGTAGTGAAGACTGAGGATCTATCACAGGAACTGGTAAGTTTCATGAGCTCTGAAGGACTCCCTTTGGCAGTAATCACCCAGTTATTAGAACATTTCAGCATCTCTTTAGTTGTCGAATTTTAGTCTTTATGAATGTGCTATTGAAATCTGATTTGGGTAACTTTCAATAATTTGGGTAGTGAAACCTCTTACTATTGCGTAGGTACATTTCAGGCATCTTTGAAATAAAAATGAGACCTTTTTCTAGATGTGGATATAATGTGGATACAGCTCGATCAGACACTTTGCAAAGCAGCAGCGGGCAGTACCATTCTGGGAGGACTGAGCAGCCTCCCTGCCCTCTCAGCAGAGCCTGGCTCTGGTGGGGCACTGCATTAACCCAGCTTTATGAGCTTCACCTCTACGATGGCTCCCAAAACCTCAAACCAGAGCATCTCTGCTCCTTGCTTCCCATCCAAAACCACCTCATGAGGCACCAACGCAAAGGGGCTTGAACCCTTCGAGCCTTTCAAAACCCTAGTGCTCAGCAGCAGTGCAGCCACCTTGACAGCCCATCCTTAATGAGAGATGACTCATCCACCAGAGCAAGAACGATCACATCACAAACACACAGTCCAGGCACTTTAACTCCTATGGACATTTCCACTGTGTCAGATCAGCACTGTTAGTGTTGAAGAATCATAAACTCAAGAGTTCATGTGCTGATTTTTCTGAGTCTTTACCCAAGGATGCTACTCAAGCCCTGCTCCTCGCAGATGCTGGGTGTAAGCCATTAAGAGTGTGAGCGCTGGGCTGGTAGGAAATTCAGGTGCAGCAGCAAAAAAGCTGTTGATAGGAGCAGCTGAAATTAACTCATTGCAGAAGTTGTCATTGAAAAGGCAACCCTAAAAATTTCATTTTTGGAACAAGGAAAGTCAAAGAGATTTTGAAAAGATA
>NW_010391964.1:3131-8869 GCF_000710305.1 Buceros rhinoceros silvestris | reverse complement strand
TCCCCTCCTCCCAGCCATAAAAAGCTCTTTCTCCCATTTCCTCATTTTCCATTTTTTCTGTTAGGGAACATGAAAGAAAGGTGATTTGTTAGTGGCTCTTTTTTTAAGAGACAGAACAAGTTAAACACATTTCCTAGTACCTGTTTGTACTTTTCAAAGTACTTTTTAATACCACAAAAACAACCAACAAACTCCCAAAACAGAAGGCTGAGTGGCTCCTCCCAGCCCCCTCTCACATTTCTCCCTTTTCTTCTGTTTCTCTTTTACAAGTGTTTTTTTTCTCCAGAATACAGTGATTTAAAGCCTCATGTTGAGAGGTAGTGTAAATGAGTGAACGGTTCACTGTTGAACTCCTGGTTCAGATTTGTAACCCAATAATTTCTGCTGTTCTAGAAAGGTGGTGAAAATAGATTTTGTGAAACTCCACAGATCCACAGGATTTGTAAGGACAAATGCATCACTTCCCCAAAAGTCTACAAATCTTTTACTTAAAACTTTTTAAAATTTTTAATTTGTTAATTTTTTTTAAATTGACTTAGAATCTTTTTCATACTATATAAAAAATAAGTATTTTATAAATAATATTCTTTCACTTATTTATAACTTCGTACAATTAATTCCAATGGTTCAACTCCTTAGATTTTTTTTCTCCCCACCTATCTGAAATAACTTTTCCTCCTAATGGTTGGTAAAGTGGATAATTTTCATTATGGAAAAATTCCTGCTTTCATCTTCTGACTTACTAGAAATTCTAATGGCTTTCCGTTGTTGCTTTTGATGAATGTGTCAGCTAGTGTTTTGCCAGGTTTGCCATTTTTCAGAGACTTTTTCAGTGTACTCCTGACATATCCTTTGAGCCAAATTCTCACGTGGAATAAACAGATGCAATTCTGTTATTTCAGAGGCTTGAGTTACAGAGCTCTTAGTTTACAATTTGGTGTCATATGCATCAGTGACTGTTGAAGTGGGTTTCTCTTCTACAAGATACAATATCTGATAACGATTCTCTCTATAACAGTGAAACAACCCCCACACGTATAGTGTAATACAGACATACAGTAATTCATTACTTAAAAAGCTGCTTCTTACCTCATCCGAGACTTGTGATGTCAAGCATGGTTGCACTGCAGCCAAAAAAGCCAAAAAGAGTAAACCAGCTGGGTTTTTTTCCATTGTGAAGAATTTGATTTTTTTTTTCTGTCAGAGCCCTCCAGATGTGAGAACTAAAGCTCTGACATAAAGTGATGGTTTATTAGAGGTGCTACGTCTTCTGCATTCTTAGGCAAATACTTTAACAGGGCTCTTGTCTTCCTGAAGGAAAACGAGTGAAGGATATGACATGTGGAGCTTGCCTGAAGACAGGAAAAATTCCAAAATGCAGGGTATTTGCCAGAAGTTTTCACTGTGAAGCTGAATAAACCCTTCCTAACTGAATGACAGGATATCCTGATGGGGCTCTGTTCATTTATCCCTCTCGCTGCAGCTGTTGACAGTACAAAACCAAGAACACTGAACTGTTATGACAGAAGATGTTTTCTTCTTTTAGGTGGGTATGGATGGGGTACTGGAGTAACTGCTGTGCTTTTTATGGTTACATAAGGCAAACCAAAGGATCTCTGGAAGCTGGCTTATCAGCCCAAATAATGTAAGAGTGGGTTCCCTGAATGTGGTTCTGGGAGAAATACTACCAACTTTATCTCAGGACACCAAAAGAACATCTTTGAGCTTTATCTAGCTGGATAAAAAGAAGATTTTTTTTTTCCTTTTTGATATTTTTGTTAAATCATTTTGCCTGATTTCCTGGAACTAAACAGAGGAAAATTAACTTGGCTGTGTTAGTTGCATAAGATTCTGAGGGATGAGTAGACAGACATTTTAGGTTGCCAAAAGCAAGACTATTTTTCTTCTTGGAGTTGTTCAGCTCTTTCCTAGTGCTGCTCCTTGCTGCTGCTCTGGTCAGTCTTGTAAGGGCAGCCTCTCTCATATCTTAAATAAGTAATAATTTGTCTGCCTCCAGTTTGTCAGCTTTTCTTTGGGACCCTGACATTATAATTTTTCAGTCATTTGAAAGCACTCCATAAGTGTGCCTCAAAGCAAACTTTTGCTTTGAAGCTAGGTAAAGTTTTTGAAGAGTTCACAGTGGTGGTAAGCAGTGCTTTCTCCCAAATTCCTATTTGTAGTCACGGCTAGATGCTGCCTTCACCTTTATACCACAAAAGTTATATTTAATGCAGTTGTAACCTACTATCTTGAGCTCCACACTGTTTTTCTACAGAACTCAGTGGTGATACACATGTAATACACAAACTCATCTGCATTTGTTATATGCTCCGAATACTGCAAAATCGCTGGTAGGAGATGGCAGGGCAAGATGTTTCCTGAGCATTCATCAGATCCTGTTCCTTTCTGCTATACAATGAGGAAAGTAAATAATTTGTTGTTTATGCAGACAAGATAGCGCCAGGGATTTCAGTGTACATGCTGATGGAGGTATGGCCCTGAGAAGAGTAATTTCTCTTTTCTGAGGTCAAGGCCTTTGCATGTTACTTTGGTTTTGCATACAATGTACAATCTGACCTGGCGGAAGGAATAGTTCAGTTTTTTGTCTGAAAGAGCAGAAGAATCCTGGCAGATCTCCTCTCCTTTGTGATGATAGCCCATAACTGCAACCCATTCTCCGTGGGATGTTTGGGAATAACACTGCAGCTGTGCCTTGTTGGAGTGTAAGCAGGGTGGCTGTCTGGGCAAGGTCTGCACTGGCTGGGCAAAACACGTTTGCCTGGTCCCTGCGTGTGTGATGACAGGAGCTGACAGCTTCTGCAGCAGTTTGAGGTCAGCTGGGTTTCTTGCCTGTTGTCGCTTCAGACAGCAGAGTGATGAAAGGAGCTTGTAAATCTAGAATGTCCCTTTCCTGTTCTGTAAATCGAGATAAAAAGCACACACATCAGCTCTCTTGTTATCTGCTCTTAACTCCTGTATAGGCATTTGTGTGAAGTAAACCCTTTCCCCCTTTCCTTCCTCTCCCTTCGTGCCAAAGAGCAGCCTCGCTGCTGATGGTGGTGATGACTGCTTTCCCTGCTCCAGAGGGACTGGCCACCCTTTCTCTGTGTTGGTGATGAGGATTTTCCTCACTCATGGGGGTTAAGCACAGACTGTGCCAGGCTCTAATTGTAACTCAGCCTGGCCAGCACCTGCCCCACTCTGGGCAGAAATACAACCACCTGGCACAGGTGGAGTTGGGGCAGGAAGCCGGGTAGTCGGGGAGTGGGAAGGCACTGGAAGCTGTGTGCAGTGTGACAGCACACCTGCTAGCCAGCCAGGGAGTTAGCACACCGTTTGCTCGGGAGGAGGCTGCCTTGGTGGCCTGGCCAGTGCCTGAGGTACCAGGGCAGCCTCTGGCTCCATCACTGTTGTCCATGCTGGTGTTGGGTGTTGGCGTGCTGTTGGCATGGACAGGGAGTCCTGTCTTCCAGGTTTCAGCCTTTGCTTTTAGAGACATGATGGTGGTGGTCTTTGCAGGCTGGGACCCACATCCTTCCTCCCTTTTCCATGCTGGTGCCTGGGCCACAGAGTGCCGAGGGGTCCGCTCACCTCTGGGAACACCAGGAGGGATTTCACCTGTCCATGTGCTACACAGCATATTGCCACTACTGTGCCAACTTCTGTCTTGGCCATCTTCCAGCTCCTGCTCTTGATGTGTTTGTATCCTCTCCTGACCATCCAGCCCATCTGTTTCTGGGTCTGTCCTCCTCCAGGGTCATGGTGGCAAAATATCCCGTTCTCGTTATCTTGCTGCATATACAGTTCAGCTGAGACCTTCATGCTCTTGCATTTCCTACTCTTACTTTTCCCTGGATTTAGCAGGATATCTTATTTTAGCTTTGTGCTGTAGTTCTTTCCTTGTCCAGCTGGAGTGGTGGAGAGGTCTTGGATCTCTTCGGTTCCTTCAAGAAGGTGAAAATCTTGGAAGCCTTAGATGACAAGAATCAAAATATGAATGCATCTGTGGAGCTGGTCCTCTTGGATTTTTTATTTAAGCAATGTTGATACAAGTGAGGGAAATGAGAAAAAGCAACATGGGAGTGATAGTGACTGTGGGCACAGATACTCTTGAAAGCTGGGATCAATTTGATATGGAGAGCCCAACCAAGCCTCCCCGGGGATATCCTGTCCACTCGGATGCAACCTGTCTCAGCTGGTAGTCACCCTTATACCTCTAAAACCTTAAAGCTTGCAAGCAACCCAGTGAAAAATATCAGTAAGAGTCATTGTGTGAGCCATAATACTGCAAAAACCACGTGCTGACACACTCGTGTGTGTCACGGCCTTCATCAGCTGTGCTTTTCCATTCCCGGACTGGATGCTCCTGCTTGAAGCAGATGTGAGCTGGCTGCCTTTTTACTTTCTTCATCCACCTACTGCTCCTCTCCAATGTGTTCCTTCTGTTTCTGTGCTGAAAACGGCAACCAGGCAGAGAAAACCGTGATGGTTCATTTTTGTAGGTGGTTCTGAAAACAATGCTTTGAGCTGCAACTTATTTCAGCGTTACAATGAGCTAGTTGTTCTTTCTCAGAGACAGGCATCTGGCACTCGAGGTCAGTTTAGAAGTGAATAAAAAACAGCGGAGACACAGACACGATGGTTGCAACATTTACCTTCCTCTACACAGTTTTGATAACCAGGTAATTTCTTGTATTTTTAAAAATGGTTATTGACTATATCACTTGCAGCATATATTGTTTCCCTGAACTTTCTGAATGTGAAACTCTCTCAGACAGAGATGGCTGAACAGTGTATGATGAGCTCTCAGAGACTCATACAAAGCTCAGCCATTTCACAATCAATCATATGACAAAAGCACCATTTTAGAGGAAGAAATAAAAAAGAAATACGACCGTTCTGAAGCAGAGCTCTCATTGCAGCCTGAACATTCATGAGGTTTGTGTAATAAAAGCTGGGACTGCTTTTCTGGTACATCCTCCTTACTTGCGTCTCTGGTCCTCTCCCAGGGGAGCAGCCTTGTTAGTGAGGCCTTAGAGAGTGTCAAGTGTGAGGGCAGTCTTGAGACAAATTTAATATTCTTACTCAGTAATTTGAAAGTAAGCAGCAGAAAATAAATGAATTACTGTTTTTTTTTTTTTACTGTTTGTGGCTTCTGTTCTAGAGCCGATCACAGCAGGAAAACCGTCCTAGGGGTGTTTGAATATGGTTTGAGGCTCCACATGTCTGAGGAAAGTCATTTTGCTCTTTGTTTGGAAACTGGCTAAAGCACCTTGCAGAGGGATAGAAAAAGATAAAATGTGCTCAGAGGAAGAAAGCTTCCTAGGGGGAGGGAGGCTTTGGCTCTGCCAAGAGAAAAGTCTGAATGCTAATTGTAGGTGGGAGGAAGGGGGGCACAAACCATCAAGTTGTCTAGGAGGAGGCTTGGAGAAAGGGAGGGGGATGGATATTTGGGAAATACTGCCTTTGATTAACGCAGACTAAACTGGAACGTAACAAAGAGATTAAAAAAAAGGGTTTGGCAAGTTAAATCTTTCCAGTGCCATACATGTGAGGAAGCCAACGGTGGCCTTTGGAGAGTCTGAATGGGCAATGTGGAAAATTCTAGGGGTGTGTAATTTTATCTGCGGGGTTATGACAGCCATCATTTTGAAACATGGTGACTATCAGAACTAATTAATTCTCCAAGCCCATAGGATGCATTAAGATAGAGCTGCAGCTGGTATGCTGAGGAATGC
>NW_010391964.1:397-3036 GCF_000710305.1 Buceros rhinoceros silvestris | reverse complement strand
CGCCCGGCAGAGGCCATCGCTTTTATCAATGTTAATGAGGGAGAAGGCTCAGACAGCTGATCCAAACCCGAATGCGTTCATGATGCATACAGCTGATGGCAATGCAGATTGCCAGTCAAGGGGTGGTCTTAGCCATAGATTAGATCCTCATAGTGGCCTCTTCAGCTTTCTTTCCCCTCTTTTTTCTTTTTGTTCTCAAAAGAGTCTTTCAGCTGGTGAAATTGTAAACAAAAGGCATTCTAGCTGAGGCTGTGGCGGAGAGGGCTTTGCTAGGGAGACATGAGGAGAGTGGCGTACACGGTGCTAACTTGGACAGCGTTATTTACCACGAATTTTAAGGGAGTGTTATGTTGGGAAACTGTAAGACTGAGTTTATAATCAGCACCATGCTCTAAAGGGAATGTCCACAAAATCAGGGGCTGCTCTCAAGTGCCTCTGCTACCCATTCATACTATAATAACCTGTTGCTTAAAAAAATGAAGGTCATGCTCAAGCCATAGGTAAGGCCCCATGCCATATATTTATTTTCATCAGAATATAGGACTTTTTAAGTCCCTGGTTTGTGGGAAGCATTCCCCACGTTCAGCTCTGAGACATTCAGGCCAAGATGTACAAGGAGATAAACCTACAGGGCTCCTGGCTGGCAGTGCCATGGGGGTGAAGGGAAGGGCTTAGTAACTCAGACCTGGAAGTGTGGGTGGCACAGAGAAATATTAAAGCCATCTTTGTATTCCTGTCTCAGCTCCGCATTTCCCGCATTGTAGTTCTTGACAGACCACGCATAGACTCTGTTCCCATGTTGCTGCCAGCTAATGACATGGTAAATGCAGAATGTACTGCCTTGGCACAAAATTTTGACGTTTTTGAATACTGTGGCTCTTCCTGGTCATATAACACCACTCTTAAGAATCGTTAAATTTCACATTTAGTGAGTATAAATATAATGCATATTACTTGCACAGATTTGGAATAAAATGAATCACAGTTATGAGCTGTTGGATAAATACACCAAAATAAACTTGTAGTTTGAAATAACATCTGCCTGTTTGTGTAATGTCAGCCTGTAAGAAGCTTCAGCTCTAAGATGCGATCCAAGGATATTGGAAACTAGGAACAAATGATGGGCTTACACAAGATGAGGAGGTGTCTCAAATGGATCTTGATAGTAATTCTCAAGCAAACCTATTATAAACCTCAATTCTAAACAAGGCAGGAAAGAAACTGGTGTTGTTCATATGTGTGTCTTGTAATTCTGTAGTTCTGCTGAGGTTGTAGTGAATAAGGCCAAAATAATAGCAAAGCCCTGAGATTCCAGGATTTGGGATGGACAGAGAGATGTAGAGCATGGATTTCCGGTACTGTAAATGCTATACTGATTTCCCCAACCCCACAGCAGAGACACAGGACAGAGAGCAGCACACGTTTCCGATCTTAGCAGTTGGCTGTGGTAGGACTGGGGACATTTGGAAACCCCTGGCACCATAAGGCAAGGCAGGTTGCGGAGCTGGGGGAAGCAGCAAATGCTGTGTTAAACTGTGGTGCTATTACCTGCTGACTCCCGTCCTTGCCCTACACAATGCAGAGACTCTGCTGTAATTTTGGGCTATGTAGAGCTTGTATGCTTTCACAGTAATGCTTTTGTTTGGATTAGTCAGACTGAAACAAAGTTAGCTTAATATAGTTAATAATTTACTACTAATAGAACTGAATTGCAGATAATGATGTGGAGCAATCAACCTTCACTTACGGTGTTTTGGGTTTTTTCCTTTTAAATGCAGCCTTTATAACATTATCCAAATGTGCATATTTATGGCTATAGTGAATTGATTTCAGCCAATTACCTTGTTTAGGAAAAGATATTTCAAAATTTATTTGAGAAAGAAAACCATGCAGAAGACAATCTGGCATCATTTCCACAAATAGAATAACACAGTTATTTTTCATTGTCTTCCTCCTCATGATATGTAAACTTGCCTGGTTTACATCAGGCTAAAGGTTATGTGATGGGCTTGTTGGGTAACGAAGTGTGGGTATGCAGCGTGGTAATCCCTAAGCCACGCATGACCCAAGGGCGGCAAGTTGCCCACAGGGACATCTGATATTGCTGGGAAGAGCCAAGTGCGGTGTTAGCTGACTGCAGGCCAGCAGAAGTTGCAAACCACTGCCCTAAGAAATAGAGCTGGATTTGGGGTAAGGAAGCACAGACTGTGTTGGCTCCATTGCTTGGTGTGGACAAGCTGTTCCCCTTTCTCCCTTGGCTGCATCTCTCCTTCCTTTCCTTCCTGCCTTTCTACAGTTTGACTACCTTTCTGCTTATGGGCGTATGTCAGCGCCTCCAAAAGTGATACCCAGGGCAAGAATGGCTCCAGTATGAGAACAAAATACAGTCTCTCCACCTGCATCCTCCGTCCTTCTTTAGTGCACGCAATTTTTTCTTAAATCTTTCCTGCCGGAGGCTGCTGGGAAGCGAAGAGACAAGGTGGGCTTTCTATCTGGCATCTCTGGGGTTCGGATTGCCCTGTTCTGGGGCGGTTTTGCAGCGCGGTCGCAGAAGCGGGGCGGAGCGGGGGTGCCGGGAGGGACCGTAAACTCCTGCACGGGACGTCTGCCCTCCGCCTCCAGCCCCGGACCTTCCCTGA
>NW_010391964.1:0-261 GCF_000710305.1 Buceros rhinoceros silvestris | reverse complement strand
CCAGACCCCAAGCCACGCCTTCAACCCGCTCCTCCGGACACGCAGGCAGCAGCAGCTCGAAGGGGCTCCTCGGTCCCGACCATCCCCTGCGAGAGACGTGCGGGAGTCGGCTCCCGTCGCGGGTAAACCCGCTGCAACCCAGAGGAGATGAGCCGGGGTGTGAAAGTGCGAATGCGTTTACAGGACTGAGGGGTACCGCCTTCCTAAAGATAGTCTGAGAGCATGCGGGTACAAGAAAAATATTTAAAATTATTTAAAACG
>NW_010391963.1:0-251 GCF_000710305.1 Buceros rhinoceros silvestris | reverse complement strand
CCCAGCCGCAGCGCCGCCCTGCGCGGCCTCTCCCAGCAGTGTCAGCGGAGCCTGGGCGCTCCTCTGACAAACTACCATCACCTCGGACTTCGACTGGAGCCCCGACCATGGCCCCAGAGACCTCCAAAAGGCACGAGCTGCCTGCACCCCTTGGGGCTCCCAGCAGAGCCCCGCAACAAGCCCCAGCTCCTGGGCAGTGAGGAGCTGGGACCACGCAGGTGGCAGAGCTCTGGTCCAGGCCCTGCAGACGT
>NW_010391962.1:6324-6656 GCF_000710305.1 Buceros rhinoceros silvestris | reverse complement strand
CCTAAATATGACCCTGGAAAAGAGCCCCAGGCCCTGATTAAGATACTCAGATTGGGGATAGGATCTCAGATACTGTAAAATCGCTTCACAGACCCATTAGGAGACCCAGACCACGATTAGGATCCCCAGACTCAGGATGACACCCATAACAGAGATAGGACCCCAAAATTCGTGAGAAACCTTGGAGGAGATTCCGGACCTCGGATAGGACCCAGAGCCGGGAGAGCACCCCAGTCCCAGGGTGGGAGTTGGGGCGGGGGGGGAAGGCAGCGCAGCTCCCCGTCCTGCTCTGTCCTTGGATGTGGGCGTGAAGAGGGGGGCCGCGGGGGGAG
>NW_010391962.1:5558-6285 GCF_000710305.1 Buceros rhinoceros silvestris | reverse complement strand
CTGCTCTGTCCTGGGATGGGGGCTTAGAGAGGGGGTCGCGGCGGAGAGGAGCTTGGGGGATGCAAAACCTCCCTCCGTGCAGGATTCGGGCTGCGAGGGCACCGCCACGCGCGCAACGCCGCTTCGGTCCTTGTTTCTGCCTCAGGAGTCTGCTCTCCCCCTTCGTGTCAGCTTCACCCTCCCCAAAAATCAAGTTTCTCCCCTCTGCGGTTAGCAGTGACCGAGGAAAAGGTCTTGGTTTCGCCCAGAGAAAGGCGAAGGGAAGAGAAGTCCAGAGCAGAAGCTCTTGCCCCGCGCAGCTCCCGCACAATCTCCGCGCATCCTCCTGCTCAACCCCGCCGCTTACCACTACCTCTCTCAGCCCAACAGCTTCGCTGCTCCCCCAGACTAGCTAAAAATACCGAGCAAATGGTTCTTTACAATTTTTAAGCTGTATTTCTGTATTAACTCTTTAAAACTGAGCTTTTCTAGAAACCAGCTATTGTGCCTTATAGTCACGAGCGACAGGAATAACGTTCAAGACGAGGGAGGAGACAATCAGCTGTTTCAAATAGGTCGAGCAAGTGCTATTTCATTAATTGCTGTGCAATAAGCCTTTCTCCTTGCCTGTCACCTCGTCAAGAAGTTCCTGGTCTATCGGCGCTGCGAATCCGTGTTTATCACATCTCATCCCCAAAGAAATCCCCACCTCCCCCGCCCCTTTCCCTCTCGGGCCGACATTCACCAA
>NW_010391962.1:4826-5508 GCF_000710305.1 Buceros rhinoceros silvestris | reverse complement strand
CTCATCCCCAAAGAAATCCCCCCCTCCCCCGCCCCTTTCCCTCTCGGCCAGACATTCCCAATCTTTTCCCAAAGAGGAAGCTATTAACGGTGTAAATATGAGTCAACAGCACCTTAATTCATAATTTATTGCAGGCAGTAGGAGAGAGTTATTTAAGATCAAAGCATCGCGGAGGGCGAGAGCTGCAAGGCGTGGAGACCAGGGAGCGGAGCAGGGCGGTAAAGAAGGATAACGCGGAAACCTGTGGCTGAGGCGCGGAGAGGCGCGGAGCGGACGCGGCGGCAGGGCTGGCAGGACGTGGCAGGAGCTTTCCCCCCCCTCCCTTTTTTTTTCCCCTAGAAGGGGGCTTCAGGCAGTGTTTGCACTGCCCGACCCCCAGCATCACCCCCGGGCAGCTCCTGCTGCTCAAGCGAAGAGGCTTCGGCCAGAGCACACGCGGCATCACTCCAAATGCGAGGCCCGAGGAGCCGCGGGGAGGGCCGGGAGCCGACGCCAATTATGCCGCTTCATCTTCATATTTGAAAGGGGAGGAGAGCACGAGTCACAGGAGAGGAGACAAAAGGGAAGGACTCGGTCGCTTTTCAGTTAAATAGGCAAAAGTTTGGAAACGGTGCGCGTTTTCGTTGAAGTATTCTTTTTTTTCTTTTTTTTTTTGTGGGGGGAGGGGGAGGAGACGAAAGAA
>NW_010391962.1:4380-4668 GCF_000710305.1 Buceros rhinoceros silvestris | reverse complement strand
AACACCCCAGGTGAAAAGGAAGGCTGGAAATCAGAGGCGATGGCGGAGATTTGTCTTTTTTTTTTTTTTTTTGGCGTAGATACGAGGGGAGGGGTTAAGGAGAAATCCCCGCTAGTTGCTATTTCGTCTCCTTTTGATGTTCGCCTCAATGTGAAATATATCAGTGTTTTATTGGCAGCGGTATCTAGAGGTCAGGAGAGAAGCCTCAAAAACTCCGGGTCAAATTCTCTCAGAGCATGTGCCGGTGAAATCAGTAGGAAATGGCGATCCGCAGCCTCTGGGCTGGAA
>NW_010391962.1:1727-4105 GCF_000710305.1 Buceros rhinoceros silvestris | reverse complement strand
TTTTGGGTGGGGAGGGTTTGCCCCCCACCCCCCTGCGCCTCCCTCCCGGTTTTTGGGAGCTGACGCCGCGCCATGGCACGCTTCGCCCTTTCACCAGCATCCATACCCATATTTCCTCTCCCCGCGCTGAGGTCGGTTCCAGCAAAGCCGAGTCTAAAAATAACCTCCAGGATCAGAGTTGTGGCTACTGGTACCTCTCCCGCTCTGTGCTCCAAACGCGGGAGTCCACAATGATCCCTGAAAACGGGCAAAATGTAATGACGGGTTTTTTACCCTGGGCTACTGGGTAGGGTGGGTGGTGAAAGAAAGCAAGAAACCCGGTGGGCTTTGCATAACTTTTATTCCCCTCCTTTCTTTCTCTCTCTTTCCTTCTTTCTTTCTTTCCTTCGTTTTTCCCCTTTCCCCCAACGAGACATATGGAATCAATTTTGAATCCTGACATTGAAGGCTGGCCAATTCCTACTGGCTCTAAAAACCAGAATCCATTTGGTTCCCTTCTCTCCAGCACCCCTTGTCACTCAGTATTAGAATGTCTTGCAACATTTTAAGTCTTTATAAAGAGAAACAGCTTTCCAGATAGATACCAAAGATTCGGGAGAGGGGGAGGATTTGGGCGCTTTTTTTTTTTTTTCCTAAAGGGAACGTGCTCTCACCCCCCTCCTTGACACCCCCATTTCATCCCTCTCCGTTCGGTAGCGCGCTGCAAAGGGTGCCGCATCCTTGCAATACTTTAAGCTGTTTTGGAAGAGTTTCTATTTTTCTCCACGTCAAGTCAGTTCAGTTTGAATCGAGCGAGTCCAAACAATCCAAGCATCTTGGGGGAAAAAAAAAAAATCCAACCCGTCCGAGAAAACTGTCAGCAAGATCCACCGGGGTGCAATAAAGTAGTTGCTTCTCCTTATTTTGCCTGCTCCTCGCACCACCCCGATCCAGCTTCGCTCCTTCTTCTCGCAGTCCTGGGTCGGACAGTGTCACAGGTAAGATGTTTTAAAAAATGATAAATAAAAGAATGATGCAGCTCTGCCTTTCCTACCTTCTCAGCTCCGGCGCTGCGAGATATAATTAATTGCTCCGAAAGCTTTGACAGTCTTCTCCACCGGTCCCCGTCAGCTAGAGCTGACTTTCTCCTGGTAACAAATTAAGACTGATGCCTCGGGAGCAGGATCAGGGAAGCTTCAGATGAGCAAAAAATTATCTCGCAGGGTCCATAACTGAGACCAGCCGCTTCTTTCCAAGGGCGTGTTTCCCCGCGAAGTTTGTCTGGGACACATTTGTTAAAGGTTTAGCACCTCTCTCTTGTTTGAAAAAGAAACTACAAAAGCCCATTCGAAAAGCGGGGTGTTAAACTGAAGAATGTATGTGATGGTGATTTATGGCCCTACAAAGTTTTTTGTTTACTTGAAGCAAACCCTAATTACAAGGGCTTCTCAAGAAAAAAAAAAATTCCCAAGCTCTGTGAATGTCCATAGCGGGTTCTCCCTTCCCAGGTCTGGGTGTAGTGGCCAGATGTGACTAACAAACATCTAGTTAGTTGAGCTGCTTTTCCTTTCAGCCGGCCAGTGCATTTGACCGAAATGGGTAAGACTGAGACCTAATCCCTCGGCATAAAAAGGGTGGCTATCGGTGTCGTCCGAATCTGAAAAAAAGGTTCCAGGTTTGTTTGGCTGGGGGGGTGGGGGGTGGAATGTCCTCGAAAATGGGTCATTTCGCTCAAATGCAGTTTCTGGGATTGAAAGGGAGAGCGAGATTTCGCGTGGGAATATCGGATGCGTTATTTTCTATGGCCATGTGCTATTCGCTTCTGGCAGCAGTTTAAGTGTACTTTCTGAAGAACAGGTATCCTTTAAAAAATAAACACTGAAGCTGAGGTCCTCATCATAGAGTAAAGCAGGGTCTTCCCCCACATGAAGGCAACTGCAAAGGAGAAAAAAAAAAAAAAAAAAAAAAAAAAAAAATCCCTCTCTCATCCTCCCCTCGTGAACGCCCGGTGTGTGCTTTAAAAGCGAGACAGGAAAATCGTTTGTATGGAAGAAAGAAAAAGCCTCTGAGAAATCGAATGAATCCTGGACGGGTTTTTGGATTTGTTTTTTTTTTTTTTAATATATATATATATATTCGTGCTCTCCGTTCTCCTTTGGTTCATTTCCCGTTAGAGCGAGATAATAACTCAGTCCTCAGGATAAGTTGCCAGTTCTAAAAATGTCCTCATACATTGTGAAACTGGAAAAGTTTTGACTCACTGTCTAATATTTCCCGAGGCGAACTGGTATATTGGCAGAGAGCAGGAGCTCGGATACACAAGCGTCTGGGTGTTGTTTTGGTTTTTTTTTTTTTTTGCTGAAAATTGCTTTGCATTAAATTTCCTCAGCTTAAGAATT
>NW_010391962.1:369-1530 GCF_000710305.1 Buceros rhinoceros silvestris | reverse complement strand
CTGAAATTTTTTACCAAGCGCTTGATCTGTTGGCGAATGAAATCTGAGAAGAAACCGCAGGCCATAAGTGGCCGTAATTTAATTGATTTTATCATAAATCATCAACTTCATGAAGAACCAAAGTTTTCATTGAAGTAAATTGATATTAATGGACACTTTCTGAAATTTAACCATATGGATCTATATGCGGTCGTGCTCCACTTCTGTTCTTTTGAGACAGGAGTTTTGGGGGTGCGTGGGGGGGTATTTTTCCACCCTGGTATTTTTCCCCCCTTCTAGTTTTCTTTTCCCCATCCTTCCTAAAAAAAAAAAAAAAAAGACTTTTTTTTTTCCAGCGTGGGGAAGCTGATCCCGGGTGTGGAGTGGAGCATCTGAGCGCTCAGCTCCCCTTTGTGGCACCGCAGCGGTGGGTAAATCCAGGAGCACCGAGATGAGGTTTTTTTGGGGGGAGGGTGAGCCCCGAAAAGTTTCTTCGGATTATTCCCCTAGGCAGGTTCTTCCGTCTGCCCAGGGGTTTGGTGGGCGTAGGGGTGAGGTGTTTCTGGGAAAAATACGCAGAGAGGTGCGTTCCGGCTCGGCCAGCTCCGTGTTAAAAATAGAAATAGAGTTTAAAACCCCAGCTTCCACCTCCTCTGCTCCGTTCAACATCGCCATTTCCAAAGCTTTCCCGCCTAATTAAAAATTAACTAAGAGCCCGGGATGCTGGGAGCCCTTTGATATGGTGATGAATACCCGTACAGTAATAGCGGATTTTGGCGAAGGGCAGTGGCTCGGGCTGTGGGGGCTGTTTGAGGGGTATTTGCAGAGATGACTGTGCAGGGAGGCTACAGGACTCGGTGGGATCCGTACGGTTCCCTACAGACCATAAATATTCAGTGTAAACACCCCAAAACTGAGAAATAGAATTCCTTGCCACCGCTTCTTCCTCCCTCTCCTGGGAGTCCCTCCTCAGAAATTGTTAGTCTGTATGAATGATCAGAAGGAAGCAGGTAAAATGGAACTAATTTCTTCTCCCAGATCTCTTCTCCCTCATGCCCAGCTCGTTCTCCAGTGTCAGACGAGTCCCAGATTCAGGCGAGTATCGCTGCAAAAAAAAAAAACAACAAAAAAACCCCCGAATTCCTTCCTTTTCTCACAGAAACGGCCAGGGCGGTAGCGTAG
>NW_010391962.1:0-209 GCF_000710305.1 Buceros rhinoceros silvestris | reverse complement strand
GTAGCGGAGTCCCTGATCCTCCCGGGAGGCGAAGGAAGGGCAGTGGGAGAAAAGCTTTGAATCCTCATTTTTTCACTATCTTTTTTTTTTTTTCCCTCTTCTTTTTGAGGAGCAGGAGGGTGGGGGTTAAAATGGGAAGAAACGGGGTTCCTGGACGTGGGCGTAGGAGGTGCGTCCTTGGTGGCGGGGCCAGCCGGTGGCAGTCCGGG
>NW_010391961.1:371-12035 GCF_000710305.1 Buceros rhinoceros silvestris | reverse complement strand
CGAGCCGCGGGGCCCCGCGCAGCCCGTTGCGTGAAAAGTGATTAAAGCGGGAAGATCTTGCTGCTGGCAGTGAAAACTGTTGCCCGAGAAAAGGACGGCAAAGCTGGCCACGAGGCTGAAAGAATATCCTTGTGATTATTGTTATTTTTAAGAAGATTTGCGTAGTGGTCAAAATTCAGGTAGTAAAAGGACACGCATAAAAAAATCATCAGAGGTTAAAGTTGCCAAAAAGACCCCAGACCAATGCTTGGCGGTGAATCGCGGTTGTGGAGCCGTTTAAAGCCGGACGGGATGGTGGGGTTTAGGAATAACACCGAAGTCAGGTGTGGGAGCGTGTTTCTGGGAGAGACAGCAGTGCTGATCAAGTCCGACATCTGAATTCTAGCGAGCCAGATTGGAAACCCCTGGTTTATGTATCGACATCATTTATCAGCATCTAAAGGCAATTCCGTATTTTGCAAGTGTAACGTGGAGTTTTGTGAGGTACAATTTGCAGGAGTCAGGTGGAAGGTATGTTTGAGAGGACGGATGGGGGATGTTTGTCCTGCGAAGGAGCCAGAATCTCCTTTGGCCAACAGGAACGACTGGTTGTGAGGCGTGAGACAGCTGGTGAGTGATGGATCTTGAAGCTCAGGGTTATCAAGGTAGGCGGGAGAGGAGCTTTTTTCCCCTTTCTGTTAAAAAAAATAAAAAAGGAAAAAGAGCTTTTATGTCGTTACCCTAAGGCTGCGTGTTGGAAGATAAGGACGTGGTGAGATGTTTGTGTTCAGAGCAGCAAAGACACTGGCAAAATTCAGAAGTGTGTCTGATGTTGAGCCAAAAGTGCTTTTTACCAAGAATCCACGCTGCTGAGTGAGGAATACCTGTTCTGGGCTGTTAGCTGGGATGAACCGGTGGCAGTCATGTAAAATATTAATTTTTTTAATCTAATTCCTGTCTTGTGTTTGAGTTACATTAAGGAGATGAAGCAGAGAGGCGAGATCTCTCGCCCTGATAGCTGCTTCCAGGAGAGCAAACCCCTGCAATGACAAGTGATGATTACATTGTCCTGTGCCGGGCCACCTACATCCGCAGAAAGTGGGGGTATTTTTGCAGTCTGTCCCGCAGGTAATTCGGGAGACTCGGCTTCTCTTTCCACGGGTAAAGCGAAGAGCAGGTTCCTGCTGCCAGCTCAACAGCCATGTGAAATTTGAGAGGATAGACAGAGGGTGTTTGTCCTCCAAGATCAAAATGTCTCTTCTAAGGTGGTGCCCTGTACCCTTGTTCTCAGGCAGTGCCGGGGGATGCTCTGCCAAGAACGAGAAACGAACGGTGGTGCTTGGGGATGTCCAGGCGAGCTGCTGGTACCCCCCAGGTGTGCCTGGGGACACTGACCTGTCTGAAGGGAGCTCGGAGCTGTGGGGACATCACCACGGACCGAACGGTTCCGTTTCCTAGCGTGCGCGGTTTTGGCAGAAGTAGAGCTGATGAGGGCTTCGTTTTAAAACTTCTCCACTTGAGGGAGTTCCTTTTCTTCTCTCCAGGAGGCATCAGCATTCTTATTGTAGTTTTGAAGGCTACGTACGGGTTTCTGTCATCCTTTTGAGTGCAGAGCTTCAATGGCATCTGCTCTGCGGAGAGCAGAGCTCTGAAGAGGCAGTATCACAACAGCCAATTTTTTATAGACCTGGCAGCATCCCGTAAACCCAGAAACAGCCACATCAGCCGTTCCTGCGGCTGAGAACTTCTCTGAGAGGCAGCTGATGAGGCGCTTTGGTTATGTTCAGGAGCCCAAGAGGGCTCGAGAAGCAAAAAGGTGTCAGACCCTGCCCCAGCTCCGTCGCCCTTCTCTGGACACGCTCCAGCCCCTCAATGTCCTTCTTGGGGTGAGGGCCCAGACTGAGCCAGGATTCGAGGTGCTTTCTGTCCTTCGAGATACAGATCAAGAAAATAAACACTGCTGCTCTTAGTGTTCATGCTGTATTGCAGCACCAGCTCCTCCAATATTCTGAACTCGTCCCTGCAGAGCTTTTGGGGGGGAAATGGTTTTGGATTAATAGATTTGGTCTAATTTTTCTTTTCTGAAATGTTCCCAGCAGCGAACAATGCTTCGCAGGCCAGGGAAGGCACTGAAAGGCTCTGTAGGTCATTGTCGGATTCTCTGATTCTGTGAAGCAGCGTACATGGGCTTGAAACACAAAAATCAAACTCAAACCAGTTATTTGTGCTCAGAAAAGGTGACTTTAGTCAGGAGAGCTGCCCCAGGTAAGGCCACAGCCACCATCTAGGCACAGCGCTGAGCTTCGCCTCGTTTTCTTCAAGGTCACAGAGTCACATAGTGGCTTAGGTTCGAGAAGACCTGAACATCATCAAGTCCCCCCGTTCCCCAGCACCGCCAGGTCCCCCCTGACCCCTGTCCCGCAGCAGCACCTCCACACGGCTGGGAAACCCCTCCAGGGACGGGGACTCCACCACTGCCCTGGGCAGCCAGGGACATGCCGGCACAACCCCAATGGGGCAGAAATGGCTCCTCAGGGCCAGCCTCGTTGTCCTACTCTACTTGTTCAGGTCTAAGATGAGCAGGGGGAAGTTTTATGAGGTTTCTACTGGCCCCCAAGAGAAGCAGAGGAGGAAGACGGGCGTGGGGTGTTTAGTGTGATGTGGTGCTGAGGGTCCCTGTGGGATACGTACACTCAGGAATTCCTTTGGGCTGCCTGTAGAATACATTTAGTTTTCATTTTCTGTTTTGTTTTCTTTTCCAGGTTCCTCTTGCAGAGGCCAGTAGGGACTTGATGACATGAGTGCAGCTCTTCCCAGGTACGGTTTAGCAGTTGGAGGTTTCTGCAACAGCACAGTTTGATCAGCTGGAGCTGCGTTTCTGTAGAAGAAAGAAGAAACACCTTTGCCTGCCTGTTCCTCTCGAGCCTTGCGTTGATCCTGCACACACAGTCGTGAAACCAGGTGGTGAATGTGTAAAAAGAAAAAAAGTTTTAAGTTCTAGCCCAAATCTTTTGTTTCACCCTGTGTGAAACAAGTTCTCGCAGTGAGTGCGGGAAGGTGGCGGCGAAGTCGGTGTGCTGGGCAGGAATGAAGTGGGAGCGCTGGTCAGGAATAGTGGAGGCAGGGTGTGGTCTGTCATGGCAGCGTTGGTTTACACTGGCTCTGAGTAGACAGAACCAGTATCAGCTGGGGAATCTCTTCACGCTGGGAAGAGCAGCAGTTTCACTGTAAGGACAGTAGTGGATCTCTCCATCCGTTTATGTAATCTTAAAGGAAACATGTCTGCCGCTCCTCTTGCTGTGCCGCAGTCTTTGCCTTTGTTCAGGTGAAAGCAAACCCCCCAGAAAGGAGAGTTCAGGGTGGCAGAGGGCTGCCATCCACGGGCCAAAACAAATAGTCCATCACGATGTTCTGTGCTGTGGGCTGTGACTAACAGATACCTGTGCCCTGAAAGGCCGAAAACTGAGTCCGTGTCTGCAAGATCTCATTTTTTAGAATTTGGACTCTTTGGATACATCTGTCCATTGCTGTGGTGTGACAGGGACACACTAAAACCCAGTGTGCAGAGGGGAGCGTGGTTTGGAATCTGTAGCTGTCGATAAGAACAGGAGTGTAGTCAGATTTCCCGGGTCGGGATGGCTTGTCGTGCTCTGTGGTTTATCTCCTGCTGGTGTTTCTAACGTCTGCTCCCGATTGCTTCGCTGTAGAGAAAACCCGTGCTCTCACCCGAAGGAAAGGGGAAGCCAGGAGTCTTTATCTGATACAAGAACTTATTTAAAAATAGACTTATCTTTAGAAAGCAAAAACCATGTAATTGTTTCCTACTAGTAAAACTAATTGTCCTTATTCCAGTTAATAGAGTAACTGAACACTGCAGTGATATGTCACAGGTTTAGGATTTATACCATCATTTTCCTTGTGGCCCACTGTGGATTGTGAGGTAAAGGCTCCAGCTGACAGAGGCTCCAGACCTGGCTGTGCCTGATCCAGAGGTGGCAGGAGCTGGGCTGCAGCAGGCTGTGAAGCCCCAGGACACACGGTGCCGGGTCTTGTTCCATTGTATCGAGGAGGTAGTTCCAGGAGCCGTTACCCAGCCCAGACTGGTGTCTGATCATCAGAGCAAGACAGCGACTCGCTTCGGTCCTCCTGCGTGGTCCTGAAGGGACTTGGTGGTGGTCCTGGACTCGCATGCTGACCTGTTCTCCACAGGCTGCTGAAATCCTCACCCCGTGTCCTTGACCACCCTCCTCTTTCACATAAAGGCTTCATTTTATCGGGGGTCTCTATTGCATGCCTGCCTTAACCTTCAGTGTGACTCTATCAAAGGTTTAATGTTTAATTCCACCGGCATTCTTGGTTGACCGTGAGAACCATGACAAGTGGTTCTTAAGAGGAATCAAATGTCATTTTCCCAGGTTGGAAGGTGGTTTGTTCCGTGCGGGCAGTGTTCATGGTGTGTTCCTGTGGGCCGAGGAGGACACCTCAGCGTGTTTGTCCATAAGTACATAGCAATGACAAGAATCCAGTGCGTGGTCCCCACTCCTTTTTCTAATGTGCTTTAGTTTTCATTAATTTACGAGTAGCTTCTGTCTGAAAAAAGAGGAAATATGCTCAAAGGGGACCAGCTGCAGTAATTCCATTAACTTCAAGACTGATTCAGCTTTTACCTAAGGTGGTTCTGATAACAACGAGTTTCTTTGTTTTAAAAGTCAGTTCCAAAAACCAGGAAATTCTTCAGATATTTTGCTTTGTGAGGTTGCTGCGCAGATGGCTGCAGTCGTGGGTATGGCATACACCTTCCAACCCAGCAAGTGTTGAGACTTGAATCAAAGTAGATAGAGCAAAAAAAAAACCTCTTGAAAGAGGTAAATTCCAGCTGTGCTCGGGTTTTGGTGTGGTTTTTAATAAGCGGTGTTATTTTTACTCCTGTTGTACGCTCAGAGCTTTTGGGGCAACCGCTTCCTTATTGTTTTTCTGTCTTCATGCCCATCTGAGCCATAACCTCCTTCTGGAGGATCCGAGAGATGGTGCATCAGAGCTTGTGTTTAATGTTTTCACAGAAAAGATCAGAGGAATCTGTTCAGAGGTGATGCTGAAGGAAAAGCATGAAGGCAGAATTCCCAAAATAATAATGCATGTGTGGCTTTTCTTGTCAAGTTATTTGTGGTGAGCTGAAGCAAGGAGAAAGTGACCCTTCATATCTGTATTTTAAAAATAAACCCTGAGCTCAGCCAGCGTGAATCCGGGCTGGGCTGCCAGAGCCAGAGGCGCTGGCTTTGTGCAGGGGGGTCCGAGTGACTGTGGCTGTGGCTCGGGGCTGGCGCATTCCCCGTCTGCGTGATGGTGGTCCCAGCTGGGGCCAGGCAGAACAACTGGCTGCAGCGGAGAGCAGTCGCTGTATGTGTCACAGAGAGGCTGGCCCAGCATGGGATAGAGCCGGCGTTGGAGCTGTTACCCCTGCAGCGTACCGCAGGGACCTCTCACGCGGAGCAGGAGGCAGAATGTGCAGCTTAAGGAGTGTCAGTAAAGAGGAGACCAAGGAGAGCGTGTAGGCTGAGCAGCCTGGGCTGCGTTTGGCACGATCTCTCCTTAAACTGGTCCCATTGTATGTCCAATTCCAGAACCACCCCGTAACGCCAGAATTGCTGGATAAATAACCCGGTGCGGCTGCAGCCTTCAGCAGAACGACAAATAACAGCCTGCCCCATGACGGGTTGTTCCCGTCGGGGGTGAAGCTGGAGGCAGTTCCCTGATGCTGGCCGCTGTTCCAGCAGAGAACAGAGGACAGTGTCTGTGGGAAGAACCCGAGGGTTTCGCTCTGCTGCATGAGCTGTCCATATCACAGGGCGTACAAGTTCTCTGAGCTCATCCAGAATAATTCATATTCACGTTTTTTGTTGAATAACCGTCCTGCGGTAGATTAGTCATGACTCATTAAGCAGTAATGATTGTGAAAAGTGAGTCACGGTTCTTCTCATCGTGGAGAAAGGGAAATCTTCCTATCAGCTGCTGTTTCTTTCTCAATGTTTTTAATGTCTTTCGCTGTAATGTTGGGAATGTAGATGCTGTTCTCAGATAAAGTTTCAAGTTTTGTGTTTTGAAATGCAAAAAAATGAAAACACGTGCTATGCTTTTTTCTTATGCTTAGGGGCATAGGAAAAAAACCTTAATTTTAGACTAATGAAATTTCTTTGTTTTTTCTCTAAGCTTTGGAACATCCCTGGGGAGTTGGTGGGAACAAATGCCTCGGAAACTGCCTGAGAAGCTGATGGAACTGTTGATACTGAAATTCAAAGCCACCTCATAGGGAGTAATTAAAGCCTGTGTGATTCCTGCACCAGGGAGGAGAGCGAGGACTGTGTGAAGTCGTGCTCTGCCTCTTGTAGGTGTGCGAGGTTGTAATATGGGATGCCTTCCTCAACGTCACGCAAACAAATTCATGCCGACTGTTGAATTTAGTGCTTTTCTAATCCATGCTGGCCTTCAAGATGAATCGATTCTGATTTGATGTTTTATCTTTGCTAGATCTGTGGCAGAGAAGTCACACACCTCTGTCCCTTTGTCTGTGACCCGAGATGAGCAGCTCGGGAGCTCGGGGCTCCTCTCAGCTGAATGCTCACGGTTGCAGGTGGGATGAATTACCAAACACGTGCTCTGCTCACTGCAGGGGTTGATTGTTCAGCTGAGGAGCAGTGGCGAAGCTCTGGGCTGCAGGAAGTGGGAGCTCTGGATGGAACTAGGGGTGAGGAACTTCTGAGGGCTGCTACAAGCCACAGATTAAGCGTGTGGCCAGAGGTGAAGGGCAGAAGAGGAAGAGCTCCCTGGAAGGACACAGAAGGGCTTGCCAAGGGCGATTCCTAGAGGACAGGTTGGAGAAGGCCGTCAGAGCAGAACTGTGTGGCTGTTTAAGAGTGTTTATGCTTTGAAAGGGCTGCAGAATCAGGTGATGCACTGGACAAGCATTGTGCTCTCCCATGAGCTTCTGAGAGAGGCTTCACTGAGCGCTGTAATGTGACTTGAGTCTACCTCGGGAACTTGAACCTACCATGTGCTTTCTATTTTTCCCTACCTTTTGGGGACCTGATCTGTGATTGCTGAGTGTCAGGGTAGTGATAATCAGTTGGAAAATTTCACAGAAAAGGGGTATGTATCGTATCGAAAGGTCTGGGCAAATATTTTCTCTTTCTCCAGCATCTGAACTCTGTGCAGAGGACCTGGTTGTAATGCCAGAACTTGCCTTTGGGAGAGTTTCGAGGATCTCACAAAGGTACTGCTGCTCATGCTTAGGGTTTCAAGCCTTGTCCGGTGTGTTCTTACTGCGTGTGATTCCATTTTGTCCCTTTTGCCTTCCAAAATCTGTAAAATGCTTCTGTTGATGTATGAGCTGCCTGTTGGTGCAGCCTTTGGGGGATAAACTGCATTTCTTTTTTGGCAGTGTTTACTGTCTCTGAACTCGGTTTGAAGGAGGAGGTCTCACGAAGACCGCCTGACTCCTCCTCTGTTTGGTGCCAATGAATTCAGAGGAAGGAGAGTTAAGCAGTTCAGGTGGCAGTAAGCTCCCTCCTGGTTTCCTTGTGTGATCTTCCAGCCTGAACTCTTACCTCACTGTGGCCTGAGGCCCATGACTTGATTTTGTTCCTCAGTTCTATCAAGTGATGTCAGCCAGTGAGACTGGAGGAAGTAACAGGCATTAGAAGAAAGAATTAAGGGGAAAACCCCAAGAAATTGCCGAGAAGCTCGTTTGGATTTTATAGGCGCCTCCGTCTTGTATTTTACATTTGTCTTCTCTCAAGAAACATGCGCAGATCTGGGAACACGTGTCTATGTATTTTGTGGGATGTTCTAGGTGGCACTTTGGGTGCCTCGGTTGCCTTACAAGGACACCAGTCGTGTCTGATGTTCTTCCTAAGGTGAAGTTTGGTCTGTAGTTTTTTACAGCGCGGTGGTAGAACACAGTGTTCTTGTGCCGTAACAAAACAACCAGCATGTGGTCTCCAGCACTTTTTTGTTGAGATTCTTTGTTTGTAGAGTTAGTGTTCAGTAGCAGGATACTGATTGTTCCCACGTGTCAGCACAGCGAGGTTTATGTTACCTCACCCTGCCCTGGAAGTGATAAAGGAATGTGACTTCATTTAACAATGCAGCCATGGGGTAAGTGCCAGACAGAGCTCGCAACGGTCTTCAGCTTTTGTCTCTGCTGCTTCTTACACCGGTAACTTAACACAGCGCTTTGTTTTTGAGACTAGTTTGACAATGGCTGCTGCAGTTTAACCCAAGGTTCTTCAGCCCTGGTGGGGAAGCACCTCCAGGTGCCTGGAGGAGGGATATGGCAGAGACCGTGGTGTTTCAAAATGCACACATCAGTTGCTGGGTTTCTCTTAAATTTCAGGAGAGTGGATTTTGGCTTGGATCTGCTTGGCAGGATCTCATGGGAGACTGTCCGGGCAGGCTGCTGGTTGATCTTTCCGGACAGCCTCCTCCATCCCAGCCTGCAGGAAGGCAAACAAAAACAGTGGCAGGCTAGCAGGGATGGGCATCGAGCTGGTGACTGAGCTCAAACCCAGAACGGACGTATCAGGAAGGTGGAAGTGGGGGCGGGTGGCCAGGAGGGTTATAGAGGTGTTGCCTGAGCATGCAAGAGTGTAGAGAGGAAAGCCAAAGCTCAGCTAGAGGGAGGGATGTGAAGGGCTTCTGTACGTACACAGGCAGCAAGAGGAAGACTAAGAAAAATTTGGGCCGCTGCTCTGAGTACCTCCTGTCTGAAGAGATGGTGAGGCTGGAGGTACTCAGTATCTTCTCTGGCCTTATTTTTAACTGGTTAAACCAGTACTTGTGTTTCACTGAGCAAACCCAAGGAGCTGCGCTCACCCCCTCAGTGAGGGGTGATCGAGCGGGAAGCGCTGTCTGATTTGCATTTGACGGGGACGAGTGGCACCGCCTGAAGCTTGTGCCGTCGGTCCTGGCAGTCTGCTGGGGAGCCAAAGCCTCGCAGACAGCAGCTTTGCAGTGAAGGAGCTGCCAAGTAGAGCACAAGGTATGGAAGTTAGTAAGTAACTTATGCTGGGTGAGAAAGAAGTTCCCTGGAGATCTAGATGAGCAAGTTCATCTGCTTGACGGACTTTTATTTGCAGCTTCTACTGGCTGTTGGGGCATTTTATGCTTTTTCTGGGACAGAGGTCTCTCAAAAGAGGAGAATTGTTGCCTTTGAAGAGCAGCACATGACCAACTTGCACCGAAGTATGAGCTAGGGTCAATGTTGGGGGAAAGCTGGGAAGTCCAGGACCCAAGGCAGAGCAACCCAGCTCTCTCAGTGGGCTGGAAAGAGCTGTTTTACTTGTCAGGGGGTTGTGGAGGCGAATTTCAGCTTTCTGCTTTTAAAATTCAGAGCAAAGAATCGACCTTCTGTTGGACTAGTAGTGGAAGTAAATGAATAGTGAGAAGTTCCTTGAAAAAGTTGAAAAATTGCAAAATTAAATTATTTTTGTGTGGGCAGCAGACATGAGATAATTTGATAGGAAATGTCAGCTGGTAGATCTAAGTGAGCTGGGAAGTTGAGGATACCTGGTCATTGGTGGAGAAACAAGGCTGCACAGATCATTTCAAATTTCCAGCCAGTTTCCAAGAAAGAGGAAGTGAAGAACAAAGTGTGGAAGAGGAGAGCGAGACTGGAGGACCTAGTGTTGATGGTTACGGAGGGAAGGAGGTTGTGGTTTTGTTCTCTCATGACTAGTCGGAGTTGAAAAAACATGCAAAACCAAAGGAGAGATTCTGCCAGGAGTTGTGGTTTTAGGAGAAAGACAAGAGCATTCAGAATCACGAGAGAGATTGGTGAGAGACTGGGGAGCAGAGGAGAGATAAAGCAGGATTAGCTGCAGATAAAAAGAGGTTCATACACAATATTCATACCCGAATCTGTCCCTGTGGTTCAGAGTTCAAAGAAGCAGGGATGTCGTGGGTGTTGCATTTCGTAGGAAGGTTGCTTTGACAAAGAGAGTGAGGAGGAGCCATGCCAAGAGAGTGAAGGTCCATAGGTGGGTCGTGGACTGGAATTATAAAGAAAGATTTTTACTTCTTAATTTTGTTCGGGTTTTTTTGCCATGGCAGGAAATTCTCCGAGAGGCATTTTGTTAATGGATGAATTCCAGCCGAGTCCCCTGGACACTGTCCATCACTCGGTGATAAGAAAAGCCTTAAAACGGTGAGGACTCCACGGAGGGGTAGGGAACGAGAGGGATCTCAAGGGAAGGAAATGTTACAGATAAGGCAGTGTCAGGAGGTGGAACCCCGGGATCACTGACGGGTGAGGAGAAGGAAACGAGCATAGCAAAGTCGAGGTGAAATCTGGAAAGGTCAAAGTGTTCCCATCAGGCAGGACACTGGAACCAGCTGACCTCCATCTCGGCACGCTGCAAATAGTGGTACATGTCATTAAGAAATTTGGAGCAAAGATTTTTTTATCTCTAGATTTTAGCGAATCTTTAGTGACAATATGTGATGTGTGTTAGAAAATGTGTGGAAAATGTCAGAAGAAATACAGAAAGAAAAACTGATCCCAGCAACTAATTGTGATCCTTAGTGTGAAGTTTTTACAAACTAACAACAACAAAAAAAAAAAGGACAAAACGCCCCCTGGAGACTAAGAGATTAAGTATAACATGGGCCTTCAAAGCCTGTGTTACGTTGATCTGAGTTGGGTCAGAATGATTTATTTCTGGATTAGGGAGGTGGGGAAACTTCATGTCTGAACTTCCCTTCATGACTTCTCTTGGGTAGCTGTAACAGCCTTAGACGAAGACACGGGGATTGTGGGAAGTATCCCATCAGTCAGGAACTGCCTAGCAGAGCTGTCAGGAGAGAATTTACCTGTGGAATTCTTGAATAATTTGCAAAATTAGTTAAAGGTTCACATGTGTAATACACAGTTGTAACCCAAACTCAGGGTGTATGGACCAGTGTAGGAGTAGGACACGACGGCTCTTCTGTGTGAAATAACAGGGAACCTTTATACGTGTGCAGAGGACTCTGCTTCTCAACCCCGGCTGCTGCTCAGAAAGGGAGGACAGGCCCCTCCGTGTTGGTCTCCAGCGTTCAAGAAGGTTTTTTTTGTTTTAATTATTTCAGCCATAGCCCCATGGGAAAAATAGGGCGACCTGAGTTGAGCAGCGTAACCGCATCCTTACGGGGTTGTGCTTCCGCGTTAACGAACAGTTTCCCCTGTGGCAGGTCTGTGCTGCTGGTGGGTAATTAAGTGCTGGGAAAACTGGCCGTACCAGGAAGTCTTCTGCAGGAAAACCGGGGCTGGTTCCGACAGCGGCGGCGTTAGTGTGATGCTGCAGTTGAGCTAGTAAGACTTGGCAGACCTAACCGGCTTGGCCCAGTGCCACTTGAGAGATGTTTGTACCTGTGGCATTGTCCACCCACAAACCTGTATGATCCACCGCAGAGAAAGGGCCATCTTGGGTGTAATCAAGAACTGGAAGTTCTTGAATGCAAGACTCTGGTAGCCAGAGTAAGAGGAATGAGGTCATCGAGAACGGCACAGTGTGCAGAGCTGTGAGTTTCATAGACTCATGGAATGGTTTGGGTAGGAAGGGCCTTTAAAGATCATCTAGTTCCAACCCCCTGCCATGGGCAGGGACACCTTCCACCAGACCAGGGTGCTCAGAGCCCCGTCCAGCCTGGCCC
>NW_010391961.1:0-234 GCF_000710305.1 Buceros rhinoceros silvestris | reverse complement strand
CCCCTTCCAGCCGGGCCCCGAACACGGCCGGGGAGGGGGCATCCACAGCATCTCTGAGCAACCTGGGCCAGTGTCTCGCCACCCTCGTGGAGACGAATTTCTTCATAATAGCTCATCTAAATCTCCCTCTTTCAGTGTGAAACTGTTACCCCTCGTCCTATCACTACAATCCGTGATAAAGAGCCCCTCTCCAGCTTTCTGACCCACACCCCCCCACCCCGAAGCACTGACAGG
>NW_010391960.1:0-1941 GCF_000710305.1 Buceros rhinoceros silvestris | reverse complement strand
GATTAAAGCTTTTAAAATCTAATTAAAACGCTATTTCTCCCCCCAGCCTTTTGTTTTAGCACGTCGCGGCGTCGGGGATGCGATACTGGATTAAACGCCGAATTATTAATATTAATTTTTATACCTTTGATTTTTTTTTTTTCCAAGCCCCAGCGGGAAGGGGGGTCCGCGTAGACGGCTGGAAAATACCGATTTGGAAGGGAAGCGACATTTTTGTGCCTTGTCGAGGCCTGCTCGGAGGCACCGCGCGAACCACAACCCGTGTAAAAAGGCAACCGCAAAGCCCAGCCTGCTCAGATGGGCTCCTCCACGGCCAGCCCTCCCCGGCGCCGCCTTTCTGCTCCTCTTCCCCTCATTTACAAAGATACAGATGATTTTTTTTTCCATCTCCCACCCCCCAAATTGCTGCTCCCGGGGCCAGCGCACTCCCGCAGCAAGAAAAATGAGGAAGATAAAAGATTTTTCCGCGTTTTTTCCTACCCGTTTCCTTCTGTACCCGCTCGTTTCCCCCAATGTTATTATTTGTTCAGGTACTTCCGCGCCTTAATTTAATTTTAATTGAGGAAAATAAAGCAAGGGGTGGGGTGTGAGTGTGTGGAGGGGGGTCTCACTCCCTGCCTCTTTAATTTATTTATTTTTTTCTGCCCCTGGCTGGATGCGTGTCTGTCTGCCCAAACAACACAAAGGTTGTAATACAACCGGATGGACGGGAAATTACTTTATTCACTTTACAAACCACCAATAAATTTTATAACAGGTAGTTAAAAGTTACGAGGGGGGAAACTACGACCACAACAGCTTTCCCGAGCACAATGGAGATCCCGTTTTCCAGAGGAGCAGACAAGATAATAAATTCCATAATGTGGGGAGGAAATTTTGATCCTGGCAGGCAGAAAGTAACCTGGGCGCACACTCACGACGGAGCTTTTCGGACGATCGCTTCACTCCTTCCATCACCCCCCTCCCCTCTCTAAACCCGCCTCCCCTCTCCCGACATTCGGGTATTTTTGGGGAGGAATAAAATAGCTGTTAATTTAAAGGGGGGTAAATCTGAGAGGAAAAAAATAAGATGAGCTAAAAAAAAAAGGGGGGGCAGAATCGCCTTTTTTAAAAACAAATCTAGCTCACAAAGTTTCCCCCACCTCCGCCCCCGCGCATCTTCCTCCCCTCCCTCCTTTCTCGCCTCCATCCGCGCAAAAAAAAAATTTAATGCCCCAGAAATTCGTTGTCTCTCAAATAGAATCCGTGCCCATTTCCGAGTATAAAATCTAAACGAATTTTTTTGCCTAATGGCTGCATTATCGCGCGGCGGCGGCTGTGATTAGAATAATAAATTAAGGGAAAATAAGCAATATGCTCAAACTCAGCTTTTCGAGGAATTATATTTTTCACAAATCACAAATGGAGATCCGAAGGAAATTTGATTGGCTAATAAAAAGCCTGGAATAGGACGATATTTCTTACTTCAGGCGGGTAGATGAGTCTAATTTCAGTAATACCGAAGCGATGATCATTTCTGAATAAGCCACTTTGTGGAGAGCGAATCTTCTTTCAAATTACTTTCCCCCATAAAATGGTCTCTTCTCTTTTTCTCTTGAAATGATGGAGTGATTACAGAAATAACTGGATGTCATCTGAAGACGCGACTCTCTTGTGTTGACTACAGAACATAAACATTTACCCCAAAACGAACTGCTGCGCCTGTACTTTCAATAATTTAACTCCAGACCCTTTTGATAGATAAATGTCATTCCCGAGTATTCGTTCGGCTAAAACTACTTAGATTTGGGGATTTAAATATGATGGATAGAGTGCGGATGCAGCTTCTTTTTTTATTATTATTATTATTTTTAAACACTTTGATAAGTTCTCCCTCTGCTCTCCCCCACTCGTGGGGAGGATATTTTCTCTGCAAAGCCTTTGTCGCGATTTTTTTAAGGC
>NW_010391959.1:1252-2244 GCF_000710305.1 Buceros rhinoceros silvestris | reverse complement strand
GGCAGCCTGGCGAGCTCCCGCAGCGCCCACAGCCGCTCCCCGTCCCTGCAGCGGGTGCAGGAGGAGAAGGAGGTCGACCTGCCCACACTCCGAAGGAGCAGCCGCGGCAAGGCCAGGTAAGGGGCTGGGAGGAGGCAGAGCGAGGGTGCCGTGGCCAACGTGTGCCTCGGCACACACCAGAGCATCCGCAGGACCCCGGGTGGTGGGTGGGGAGCGGAAAGGCTGGTGGAGCCTGGTATGGCCCGGCCTCTCCCTGTCCGCACCTCGCAGGGAGCGTGACCGCCCCAAGCAAGCACCAAGGGTTGTTTTGCCCTCGATCTTCTCCCCAGCCCTTGGTCTAATCTTGTGTCTCAGAAAAATGGTAAGTACATCAATGCCGCGTTGCGCTTGTCGTTGCTATGACAATGAATGCATCCTGGAAACTAATCCTGCAAGGTGGCATGATGCGGATAAGCCAACACCTGTCGCATCCCAACCGACCGGCGGGTATCGGTGTTCCAGGTCCTGCCTGCGGGCCCGCTGGTGGCTTTGCTCTGCCAAACCAGTGCGGGGAGGTGCTGCTTGTGTGTTGGTGGTTTTGGTGGCCCATGGGCGTGGGAACAGGGTGGATGTTGCACTCTCCTGCTGCTGCCCGTCACCTGTGGGCCATGTGCAGTGAGAACATGGGGGCTGACCCCTCACTGCTGCTGGTGCTTGCCTTTGGCTGGAAGCCAGGCACGGCACCTGTTCTGGTCCAGCAGGCTGGCTGCTGCTGGAGAGCCTTGGTGGCCAAGGGTCCCTGTGGTGACAAGCGTGGTCAGGCTTTGCTTTTGGAAGTCCTCCGTTCATGGAGAGATGAGACCAGCCACAGCCGTGGCTGCTGTGAAGCTGCATCTGCTCAGAAAGGGCTGACAAGGAGCTCTACGCTGTGAGGCCAGAGCAGAGCTGGAAGGGTGGGCACCAGCGCTGGGTTAGAGCTGTGGTCACTCACGCCCTAGAAGCGGCTTCAGGCG
>NW_010391959.1:545-1184 GCF_000710305.1 Buceros rhinoceros silvestris | reverse complement strand
CAGGCGCTGAGGAGCCACTCCGCAGATGGCAGCTGTTTGCAGTAAGTCCGTAGCAGACACAGCTCGCAGGCCCTGCGAGGCAATCCAAGGGATGTGGGGAAGAAGAAACATGTCAGTGAATAAAATATAATGGAAATAAATGTAAAATTGCTGCTAGAGAGGGAAAAATGGAACTCCTCCAGTACCTGCGAGGATTCCTAATTCACAGTTTAACTCAGGAGAAGTTGAACTCTGAAGTCTCTGAAACGGCTCAGTGGAGGCTGCTGCTCAAGCTGCAGCTGCAGCGGTGGTAGCTGAGGGGTGGCAATGCAGTGGAAAACAGTCTGATGCCTCGGTCAAAGCAGCGCTGACGCCCCCGAGCGCTGCCTGCCAGCCTGGGCACTGCCAGTCGGCGAGAACCGTGTGAGTCAAAGGGTTTTGGAGACGCTATGAAAATCATCAGGAATGAGGGAAAAAAAAAGTCTCTGCTTTGAAGAGAGATGGAGAAGAGCGGGATTGTTACCCTAGAAACGAGATGACTAAGAGGAAATGTTAAAAATATTGAAAATACTGCATGGCTTATCAGACGGCCATGGGGAACCTCTGCCCCTTCCGTGGCACCAGGGGAAAGGAGCGTGCAGCGGAATGAGCGGCAGGCGC
>NW_010391959.1:0-416 GCF_000710305.1 Buceros rhinoceros silvestris | reverse complement strand
TGCAGAGCAGTGGTTGGTCTCCATCCTGCAGTTAGCTCAGGGGTTCACCACCTCGGGGACTTGCTGAAGCCAGGAGCACGGTGTGACTGTGAAAGTGTTAGGAGGTTGGTGAGGTAAAAAACCCACTGTGGACGTTCATAATCAATGGGGTTGTGGCAGGTTTCTCCAAATGCCCTGGAGCACCCGCCCGCCAGGCAGGAGGAGGGCAGCTGGGAAGAGCCGGACAGCCTGCGCCGAGGGCACCGCTGGGCACGGAGGGTCCGGGGCCTTGGGGTCTGCTGCGGGCAGCAGCATGAGGGGACTCACCGGAGCGGGTCTGTAGTGCTGCTGTGAGAGCTGGCCCCACGCCTGCTCGCTGGCCTCTGCCCAGGCTGGAGGGGTGGGATGCTGCCGCGGGCTTCGCTCCTCTCCGGCCT
>NW_010391958.1:2620-15080 GCF_000710305.1 Buceros rhinoceros silvestris | reverse complement strand
CTGCATACCCTGAGAACAACTGGTCTTATTATTAAAGAGGCAAAGAAGGCATTAATACGTCAGAGGCAAGAGAACGCTAATAGATGTTTAATTAACGTAGTAAAGAGAAGCATTGAAAAAGGGTCTGTGACCACAGTCTTTTCAACTGCCTTCAAGTGGTGAACACCCAAAAACACAGAAAGTGCACTTAGGGTAGACACAAACCTCAGGTGTACAAATAAGTTATAATGAAATGCAAGCTGCAAATTAGAAAAAAAAAGATTCTAACCATTCAGAGCAGTGAATTTCTGGAACATAAATTGAAAAGATGTTAAACAGGTAAAAAAAAAAAAATTAGGATAGAGCTTGGCCAGTTAATGGAAAGGAGTAGGAGGAACCTGCACAGTGAGACTTTTCCTTCGCCTGTTCTACTTTGCACTGCCTCTATTGCACTTAGCAAGGAGCTATGGACAGTTTTGTATGCACATGAGACTGCCTTTGGGAACCAGATGCTCATAGCTTCTCAGTGAGGTGGGACTCTATAGCAAACAAGCAAGAAGGACTTCAGCTGTGTGGGAGAAAAATAATAGGTTTTTTGGTTGTCTCAGAATCTCTGGAAGCTGTTGGTGTGATACAGCCCTTACAAACATTTAGAGAGGTGTAAGAGCTTAAAATCCCTTTCAGGGTAGGGATGCTGACTTGGGTTTCAGTTTGCTTCCTCCACGTTGGAAGCCCAGCCATCAGTTACTGCTTTGAGACAGCACAGGGAGGTCCTCTGTGCTGCTGGCAAACAATTTGTTACCTGATTCCAGCTGATAATCAGTGACGGTGCAATGACTTTTTATCTAGTTTGCCCCAGTGCAACCAGTTATGGGAAGGAAGCCCTACATCTGGGAGGCAGCGGTACCCAGCCTGCTGGTTGGGTGAGAGAGGTGCTGGCAGAGAGCGCACTCCCCCTCCTCGCTGGCTCCCACTGCAGGAAGCAGCAGTTGAGGACAAATCACATTTACTTTAAGCCTGGCAGGAAACAAGTCCTGAATCATTCACAACCACCTCTAGACTGCCCCGGCTCCTGCAAAGTGGAGATGTCCAGGTTATTTTAAGGCTTATCCCACAGGACTGATGCAGCACCGGAACAGTCGTGCTGTTGGCTTCTAGCTCTCACACGGGAGATCTGGCTGTGTGGTGGGGATGCTCTCACCATGCATACCAGCTTTCAGCACCTCCTGACTCTGTAAGCCCATCCTCACCACTTCAGAGCTGTGCCTTCTGTGTTTATGGTTATGCCTTTGCCTTGAAACAAACCAGAAACATTCCCAGAGTCAAACCCAGATGAGGAGAGATTAAGGCTGCTCTTCATTAACACCTTGAAGTGTTGTTTGCAGTTTCCAGCTCACACCCTCTGCTGTACTGCAGCCACCCTGATGAGTGGATTGATTCAAGTTTGGATTGAATGTGGATGAAGTGTTCTAGCAAGTATGTCAAGGGTTGGCTCGTGGTCAAGATTAAGTCATGTAAGTGTAGACATACCCCAAAAATGAACATAAATCTTTGTCTCCCTCATGGCAAAGCAGAGCAGGATAACTGCTTCAGCCTGCAAAGCTGGAAGGCAGCAGATCTGGATGTTTCTTGTCTTGAGAATGTCAAACATTCAAGAATTGTGGCTTTGAAAACTACGAGACTGGCTTCAAAATCTTGAAATTAAGGCTCTGGAAATCCCTTTTATTTTTCTTTCTGTTTTTCTCAGCCTCTTCTGAGCCGAACAGCATCTAAAATCACATTTTGCACCTTTTCTTTGCATCTACGAGCATACAAAAATAAAACAAACCATGAAAATTCAGATGAGCAGCTCTCTTCAGAAGGAGAAGCTTTACAGAAAAACATCACATCATGGAGCTCACGAGAAACTCTTCAGAGTTGACAGTGCTGGATCTGATAAAGCCAAGGACTGAGTTTGGCTGGTGTTTGCACAGCTGCCATGAAAATACAGTTTGTATTACAGAATTCTTGCTGAAGGAAGATATGTACGGAGTGAAGAAACCAGGCATAGATTACCTGGAAAGAGGAGAAGAAAGTGAAAAGGTCAGGGGTGTTGGCGTGTGCAGTGCAGTACTTGCACTTTCAGTCATGCAGCAGGGAAACTGCTGCAAGGCTGTGAAATTCCCTCTCCAGCACTGAACTCACGCTCTCCCAGAAAATGTTGCTGGGTCCCAGCCTGTATTTTAGATTATCACTTGGTACCCAAATTGGGTCTTAGCTACAGAATGCAGTGTGCCACTGGACAGCTCATTTCTAACGGATGTCACATGTATTACACACAGATTCAATGCAGAAATGCTTTTAAATTTAAGCAGATTTTAAAATCGTATTATACAGGATTTGTTCTAAAGATATTAAATTCTTTTAAAGAACAATATACTACTATTTCCATCTAGTCTAGGATTTTATCATATTTTAAACTGTTTCATGTGATTGTTAAACTGACAGATCCTCGTTAGTTTTAAAATATATTTCTAAGTATTTTTTTGAAGTTTAGAGATTTTGTCATCCATTGTAATTAAGTGTAATTTAAACTTGGCACATTGTAGCTTCCCTTTATCCTTATATCCCTGATAGCTTTATGATATCAAGATTTTTAGATAAATTCTAATACTTCTGCTTAATATTTGCCTGTTAATTTGTTAAAAAAACCCTGTAAGAATCTTTTTGTATACAGCTGTAAAAATAATACAGCAATTTAGGTATTGAACATCACTATTCGTTTTTTCCCAAAAAACTCCGTAGACTGAGTCATATAAAAAAACACCATAATTTTCAAATTTCCTACTGCCTCTTTACATATGACACTAAAATATATACTATCACATGATGTTCTAAATATTATTATTACCTTGGTAGAGTCTTCTCTAACATCAGCAGCAGGGGCTTCATAATTCAATTCAAGTATAGATAATCATCAGCATATTTCTGCTTCTCAAAAAGATGCGTGGGGCTCATCTCACTTAACTTCACCCTTGCGAACCATGTACTCTGCAAAGCTGACTGTTTTGTCTCTGTAGTATAGAGAGAGCGCTGTATAGTGGAGTTGGGACACCCACACACCTCTCACAGCTGCTCCTGCTGCTTGTGTTAGACAAATTCTTCTCCCATCACTGACTGGCTATAGATAACTGTGGTGGGTATGTGGCATTTACCTTGGGTCTGCTTACCCGAACAGTAGACTCTAGTGCCATTAAAGATGTCCCAATGGTTCCTGTGCTGATGAGGCAGGAAACCTTTAGGGCATCTGGAAAGGTGCTAGAGACCTAAGCATAGATGACTGAGCCCCATCCTTAGGTACCCAACCCAGGTGAGGTGAGTGGCCCCCACTCCATTCCACATGGCTAAAGTGGCTCCCCTGCACATTGTTTGAGGTGTAAGAAGATACTTTTGTGCACATTTTAACTACAACTCCATGTACACCTTCAAACACTGTGGAAAAGCAGCAGCCACTCAGGAAGGAACCCACTGAATGTTTCAAGAACAGGTGGGAGTATTATACAAGGGGTTTGGACCACTGTAGAATTACTGCAGAGGAATAGTCTTTATCTCCAGCCTAGATGGTTTCAGGTCACAGTAACAGCAACACATCCACTTGTCTCTTTTGCCTGCAGATGGGGTGCACCTCTGACATCATGTTCCCAGCTTTGCCTCCTGCATCGCAGGCTTTGGCTGTGCTCAGCCTGGCCTACCCTTGGGCCTGTGAGACACATCCCGCTGAGGCGGCAGGACCCAGCTGCTGCCAACGGGCCAATGACTTTTCTCTTCCTCCCAGTGCACGGAAAGCCGGGTTCACCCCTTAGCAGTTCACCTTTCCTTGCCTGCAAAGCAGACAAGCTGAGCAGATCACAAAGAGAACGATAATGATGTTTTAGGAGAGAAGTTTCCATAACATGTACATCTTTCCATGTCAACAGGGTATCAGCTCTTCTGCTCCTGTGCGAGTTGCTGCCTGGGTTTTCTCAAACTGTGTTTCTGACTGAGCAATTAGTTTGTTAGTCTTTCCTTTTCATTGCTAACAAAAGGCTTGATCCAAGGAAAGGTCGGAAATCCTAGCACTGACTGACAAAAAAGAAGAAAAAAAAAGAAAAAAAAAGATAAAAAAGAAAAAAGAAAAAAAAGGAAGGTAGTTAGGTAGTTTTGGTATCTGAATATCTATGATTATCAGTGAAGTCTTTTAAATCTTTATAATTTAAAATCCCTAGAGCTGTTCTCAGAGAGGTGCAGACATCTGTTTTATCTCAGCCTCAGGACTTCTGACTTCCCATAACAAGCGAGTTTTTTGTGGGAATCCTCCGCCTTGGCGGTCAGACAGCAGGCTGTACATCACAAGCGGTCCTGGGTCAGGCTGGCTTGCCCGTTCTTCCATTTCCTTTTTTTCCACCAGAGAAAGTCGAAAGTATTTGTGTGTAATCTTTGCGCTGCTGTCTCTCTGTAAATACGTCTTTTTCAGAGGAAAGTCAGTCTCTCTTCTTTTCACTGGGAATCCAACAGGATATATCCCTAAATATCAAATCAAATGTCTTATTAATTGAAGGTGGGCTTTGTGTTGTATTTAGTGACTAATTTGTATTTCACCTTCTGCTCACCTCAATTCTTCCAGTCCGGAACTGAAAATACAGTATTGTGCATCACTGGGGAGGAACTGGGAGCTCTGTCTCTGCCTCAGGAAGCAAGAATTTTCACTGTTCTTAGCAGCTCAGATAGCATAAACAGAATATATCAGAGTGAGAAGTGCAGTCTGCCAAATAACCCGGATGAGGCAAGCAGAGTGATCTGTGCCTCCTGCATTTGTGGAATTGGCTTTTATCTCCGTAAGGATTAATGTAAATGGTAATCCTTTCTTTGAAAGGCTCAGTGCGATCAGTCCTGTGGTGTTAGCGGTGCTCGTTCAGGTTTTTTGTTTCTGATCAAGAACTTATGCAAGATAAATAGTAAACAATAATTTTGCAGCTTGGAGTTTTGTGAAGCTGTGCAACTCATTTATTTCCAAAGGAGGCATTCTAGTGGGATGTCTTTGTTCCTTTCTCAGTAGAGATTTCCTTTGAACAAAACTCAGTTTTAAGAGGCTATGAAAGACTTCTATTAAGCTCAAATTGAACAATATTCCAGTAGAGCACATACTTCATGAAAGTAGCTTTATGGATGTAAAAACAGGTTGTCATCAAGACTGTACTCTCACTTGAAATCTTTTTTCTTCATAATGCTTTCATTTTCAAAGTGTATACAATACTTCATTTTAAAAGATATTTACTAGCATTATCCACTTTATTTGAACAAGGCTGTATGGCAAAATATTTCAGTTGTTATTATTCCTATGCGTCCTAGGGAAACTGGGCTAGAATAAATTATTATTATGTGAGTGCATAAATCGTTTGGAAATCATACACAGAGAGTAGTTCTCAATGATACACCATTAAATGCAGTTCTGCAGAATTCTTTTCCTTGTGCTGGTACTATTCAGTATTCTCACTGACAGCTTGGATGAAAGGTTAGAAAGTACGTTTAATAAATTCATAGCATGGAACGAGCGTGTTGGAAGTCAGACAATTGAAAATGGCCTTGATAAAGTAGCAGAGTAGCTTAGAAAATATCCGCTTTCCATCAGTTGCATTAGAGCAAATGCAGAACTGTACATATAGGTCAACATAATCAGCTGCACGTAAATACAGAAGGGGAACAACTGGCCAGGCAGCAGTTCTGCAGGAAAGACCCTGTGTCATAATGATTCCAAGCTGAACGATGTGACAATGTGCTGCTGCAAACAAGGTCAATGCTATTGTGGGCTATAGGAAGGGGAGTAATAAAGCATAAAATATAATTATTTTGCTTTACTCAGCACTGATAAGGCCTCAGTGGAAGCGCTTTACCCACTTGCAGGAACTGCAGCTCAGATAGAATCCAACAGGGAGAAAACTAGGCTCAAAGGTCTAAACCACATGGACCTTCAAGGAAAGGTTGAAGGGTTGTTTAGTCTAGAGATGAGAGGAGGAAAGGAAGACATGATAGCAGCGTTCTGCAGCAATAGGTGACTCTAAAGAGGAAAGGATTTAGCTGCCATGTGTGCTGTCAGTAGAGGAAAGCAATAATAGGCTTAGATCTCAACAAGGGTGATTTAGTATAAGCATAAGGAAAAAAAGTCTTAAGTGGCAAGGAAAAGTGGAGCCCTGGAATAGGTTGTTGAGGGGGAATTCATGGAAACTTCAGCCTTGCAGATGTTTAAAAATAGATTAGGCAAACATCAGCGGACATGGCATAGGTCAGGGATGGGTGAAGCAATCTCTCAAATGACCTGCTAGCCCGGTTCCTTTAGTGATTTCAACCTATGTGATAATTTTAAGGATAATAAGTATACATGCAAAAAGTACTTTGGATATTTCCACAGAATTTCAGGGTGTGTAACAAAAAACTTTAGTTCTGGAATTTACTGTATGAGTTTTGTATCTACATTAGACTGAAGCAATTATACTTTTTCTAATTTGCCTATGTCAGTATTGATTGAAAATTCCTCGGGTCTGATGGCTTTGTGAATGGTCTTTTATGAAATAAATAGGTGAACATATTCAGATACCTATGGCAGGATATAAAGCACTCAGTTCTAGCCATAAGAAGGTTTGGTCTTTATACTACTCATAGTCCTTGAAAAAAGATGGACACCTTTTCGTGGTTACCTAAGGAGTGGGTGAATCACCCTCCAGAGGTGCCTCTGCCTCTCCTTCTGCCCGTTTTGGAGCAAATATATATTGGAGATGTATTCTTCGTCTTGTCTTTTCTCAGTCTGTGATACTAAAAGTTTGGTTTTCTGACAACCAAAATGCCTGGACTTCAGAGAGGTCTATCTGAAAAAATTGTAATTGGCAGGAAGTTAGAGCAGATAATCTAGCGGTCTTTTCTCACCCATCTGTGAGAGGTTCTGTGAAGCCCGTTCAGTGAGTCATTTATGAAGGATTTGTAGTTGTTATGATTAATGATTGTTATCAATACATAATGGACGTGACCAATATATGTTAGAGAGAGTTCTACACCAAATTTATGTAAGCCACTTATTAGTCTGTTGAATTCTCACTCATTAATTGTTTATTAATCTTCAAACTTGTTTGCACTGTATCTTGTGTACAGTATGTGGGAGAGACAATACAGCCCTTTTAGCCAGAAAATCTGTGTAAGGAATTATTATTTACGGAAATAATATTCTAATGAAAATTATAAAGTAACAAGCTACTGGACACTGAAAGGGAAAATTAATAATATTTTAAAAATAACAATATGTTTAATCCTGGTTAATATTTTAGCAACCATGCAGTGTAAGACACTTTTCTTCCTCATAAGCATCTTGTGGCTAACACAGAGGCTGTAAACTTTAACCCAAATCTCTTATTTATGAAATATTTTATATTGCCTGGTAAAAAAAAAAAGTCTAACTTATAGGGCTTTTTAAACATTGGAATTATGTTCCAGCAACCAGTGATGACTAGTTATTGTTCCTTTTGTCAACAGGCAAGATGAAGGAGGTTCTGGCAGCTTACCATGTCCCGGGCTCTGCAGAGTTAAGTGAGAAGTGCGCCCATGTTCTAGCGTGCATCACATCGCATCTTGGGTCTGAAGTGCCAGAAGGATCCCAGCGCTGCAGACTGAGACGGCTCTGAGCACCTCAGTACCCCGTTTCTGACAGAACCCAGGGATGGCAAACTTACATACCAGTATTACCTGACTGGGGCAGGTTTAATTTTATAAATTAAAACCATGAACTCTATGAGTTTCTAGAGCATATTTGTGCTGTTGAGGATGATCTGCTCAGATGAACAGTTTTGCATCCATCGGAGAGACAAGTTCTTCTGCTGGACCAGAAGATGACAGTGGACTGTATATTGTAGCTAATACCATTTGTAGCATCTCCTAGTGCAAATAATTGAAGAACAGGTTGCAAGAAAATCCTGTAGGGAATAAGACATGCTTTGTTTTGATCTACAAATTTTAAAAAATGTTTTGTTTTTTTAACGATAACCACTTTTATGTAACACTATGTGTGCAGTCTGTGTGCAGCTCTTCACTGTGGCTCTCTGTATTCCAGAGATGATGAATCCTTGTGAGACACCAGAACCTTTTTAGATTTGTGATGAATCTTTAAATTATGAGAGTATCATGAAAAACTAGAAGGGAAAAGTTCCAGGACTTTTATTTGACTAGATTTCTTCAACCACTTCCTGTTAGTGTCCTGAAAAGAGGAGGAAAAGGCAGGAAGTAGAAATGAAATACAAAAAAATACATTGCAATTCTTTTTGTGGCATATGCACCTATCCGAATATTTGATCTAATGGCTAAGAGGAGAGAAACAGCTAAGTTAACTGAGCCCTCATGTGGAAAGTCGGCATTTTCGGGCAGTATTTGCTCATTTTTTCTCTCAAATAGCTATAGAAAAGAAGGAATATGTTTATGCCCCATGATATGTGAAAAGGACATATTTGCCATTCCTTTATTTATTTTTGCTCTTTCAAAAATTAAAGTGCCAGTTACTTGGAATGCTGTAGTCTGTGGTCTCTTTACATTTGTTTAGTGAGATCCTTTCGGCAAGGTCGTTCCCGTTATGGTGTAACTGCATGGTGACCACAGCTTTGGGCCTGTAGAATAAAGATCTAAATTCAAAATTTTGTTTCTCATAATTTTTCTCCTTTTATGTTGTATCTGCAAGTCTTTGATTGGAATCCTGCTTGCTGCTGATCACCATATAGAAGAAAATTTGGCAAAAAATGTTAGAGAGGAAGGTGTTCGTATGGTTAGACCTTGTTCTCATTCGTATCAAAATTTTACAACAGGTTAAAGGGCAGAGGGATACAAAATGTCAGCAAATCAATATTGATGCTTAAATTCAACTTGCAGATGAGGCCCCAGGGCAATAAGGAGATCAGGCTCTTTGCATCCTGGATTTAAGGCCTTACTACAGGACTTGACATCTGGTCTCTGTTAATTAGTAATCCCCAAAAGGTACAGGAGGAAAAAGCTGGAGAAAAGCTGAGTCTAAGCTGTCTCTGATTTGCTGTGTGTGTGATACGTAGTGCTGAACATATGTACATCAGAGTTTAAAAGCCAGTTAGACTCTTTTACCTCGCTCCTTTTTATTTTCCTCTTCTAAGACAAAATTTTAAACTATAAAAATGTTCTTCGTGTAGCAATTAAGTTTGTGAGCCAAGACTGTACGCTGCATTTCAAAAATTAACGTGGTCCTTATAAGGGTACCCTAGCCCATGCTGCATCACAGGCAGGGTTTTGTCCCAGTGACACTCTGGTTAGCTTATAGCAAACATCTAGAGCAGACAACAGAGCATTCCTGTCCTTTGAAACCTCCTAGTGGGGGGTCACTGTTATCCTGCATGTTACATAGCTGCATATCGATGGCATAGAGCCCACTGCTGTGAAGTCCATACCAGTGTGTTTAAGCATGAAAAGGGTCAGACCACAGCATCTCAGTGCAGTCTCCTGATTTCAGCTAAACGAAGGGCATGTTCCTCCTCCTAAGGAGCAGTCCTGTCTTCCCCTTCTGCCCCGCTCACACCTTCTCACTACCTCCCTCAAAGACCTGCACACCTGTGAGGTTTCTTGATCTCACTGAAATCATCCCCATGTAACAGTATAGCTCTTGCACCAGTTCTGCCACAAGGGAGAGGGTGGGAGCAAACACCTTTATACTAGCAGTTTAGTTTTAGGCTGGCTTACACAGATGGAGGAACCATGCCTTCAGGTCCCTCTAACTGTCAATTAACTTGTCGAATCGCCTAAACTTTCTATTTAAGCACATTGCTTTCTTATGGCTAATAAATATTTCTTGATTCAGTAACACTGCAAAGAAAATAAAGCACTGGAAGTTAATTAAATACATATTAAAAAATAATAAACACCTTTAAAATTACCTGCGCAGCGGCAGTATTTGAGCCAAAAGAAAAATACATGGCCATGAAAGGAATACATTCTTGCCATTCAGCTTACTCTGAAGACCAAAACTTTTTCAGAAAAGCAGAAGGGAAAGCTGTACAGGGGCAGTGTAAGTCTCCGGTACTAGCAGACCTTTAAGCTATCAATGAAGTATATGCTCAGTATGGGGCCAGCTGGACCCACCAGAACTGTAGATGCTTGAGCTTGACCATGGCACTGTTTGAATTTCAATGTCAAAAACAAATTGCTTTCTTTTGGAGAAACAGCTTTTTGTCTGTGCTGTACCGGGAGTTGCGGGAACCTTGACCATCCTGTTGGGTGAACTTTTTTTGACAAGATGTGTGACTTGCCCATCTGTTGAAGGAGTGATTAAGAAACAAAACACAACAAAATAGACAAACCTCCCAGCACTCCAGTAAGGGCAGAGGTTGGAGCTTTTTGTTCTCTGGATGAATCCGCCTTTGAGAAGCCTCCTCATGCATTCCCTCAGCATCTGGACAAGCCCTTCTTTGTGAAGGGACATGAATATGGAGAGACCTGCAGTGCACCCGTCTCTTCAGTCAGCTTCAAAGGGAAGTTTCAAAAGACATTATTTTCTGGCAACTTTAAACATCTGAACTAGAGCAGTGCTGGCTTTACAAACAGTATTAGCTGATTTTGATGACTTGGAGCAATTCAGTATTTGAACAACGAGAACAAATACTGGCTGTGGACTGTGTGGCTTAGCAGGCGAGAGTGTTGGTTTTGCTGAGTGAGCGTAATGTGTGAATATGTGGTTCACATCACATTCAGATAAGATGGTCTTATGTCATTTCTTTAGCAGACAAATATCCATTCCAAAAATAAGAACATCTGTTCAGGACCCAGACCTGACATAAATAGTGGGTTTTAGAGACAGGTCTTTTGTTCAGTGCTGTTTGGTATTATACATCTAAGAAGCATTTGACTCTTTAGGTCATAGCTGGGATTTGGGGACAAAATATGAGCATGTATCTGCTACAGCTGATCATACCAAATCTTACCTGTGACTTCAGTTCTGTTGCTACTGCCACTATGCATTGCTGTGGTGGCATGGGCTTTTACAAATACCAGCTGGCCTTATAAAGCCAGTTACACGCCCTTGTTTTTGAACTATATGTGGGTACATCCTGCCATTGATTCATCCTATTCATACAAGGGAATCCCCACTGCTGGCTATTAAATTGTCATTTATTTGTCAGTTATTACTCAAAAAAGCCCAGGTTTTTGAGAAACTATGACCACATTTCGTAAGTAATTAGCTATCTTTTTAAATTCTTCGTTGCAACCTTCATCTAGGAATCTCCAAATGCTTGTCAAATACTAAATAAGGGAGTCTCACAGAAGCATACATTTTATTATAAAGTGTCAGTAGAAAAGCCAAGTCACCGGAAAGCTAACAAGAAGTTGCTGCACTGCAATCCACAATAAACAAAACTAATAAGAACCTCGTAAGGAAGCCAACCTCTAAAGAGTTATTAGCATGATTTTTCTCACTCCTAGTTGTGTTTGACTTCTGTGCAAAGAGACCTCCCCTCTCAGCAGCTTCACTTCAGCTTCTCTGAGACCTCTGCACTTGTCCCCTCTGCATCAAGAAACAAATAGGTTGCATTACTCCATATAATATCCATAACTGCCACAGAGGAATCACTGTGAAGGGTCATCTTCGTACTTTGTGTTGGGTCAGTTCTTGGCCAATTTCATGGCTGTCTTATTCTCTGGCTTGGCTGACATCTTTCCCTCCTAACGATAAATGATGCTCTTGAGGTCATGTCTGGTTTTGAAGTTAGTCTTTGCTGATGAAGTCAGAGGGAGAGAGGGCAATCCTGGCTACGTTATAGAGAAGGAGAATTTCTGTCACTGGGCTCTGCACAAGGCCCTCCACAGGTGGTGATGTGCAGCTGCTCCGGGTGTGAGATACAAGGTGCAGAGTTAACGAAATACTCACCATTAGTTGCAAGTTTATTTCCCAGATGTTGTCAATGTTTTCTTAAACCCCAGGGCAGAGCTAGAAGGTGAAGTGATGGGCAGAATTAACAGCGCTCGTAAAGACCAATAGCAACCCTGACAGCAACCCTGTCCATACAAAGAACTTCCCATGTGATTACTTAGGTTAAAAGAGGAAAGGTAGCCAGACACTCTCTCACAAGCAAACTTAAATAATGAACTGGTGAAGTCAGAAAATTGCAAAGTGGCACTGAAAATAAAGAATGTACTGTTCACACCAGTTCTGCTTCTCACTGGGCTCCCTATTGCCAGCACAGAGCTTTAAAAGACTTTCTACCTTCCCATTTACAGGGAACCAGGTAGATTCAGTGTTAACACAAACAGCTCAGTTAAATGTTCCTGAATTTAGAAGGAGGCAGCAGTTGCTTCTGGCTGTGGAAGCCATGCCCTGCCTGACTGTCCTGCAGGGAGCTGCAGCCAGAGCTGCTGCGCGGCAGAAGGCACTGTTCACCCATGGCCCTACAAGGTGTATTTCATGGCAGGGGAGGTT
>NW_010391958.1:0-2509 GCF_000710305.1 Buceros rhinoceros silvestris | reverse complement strand
AGCAGGAGGGGAAAATCTTTTCCTCACTCATCGTTACTCCTGGGGACAGCACAGCCATCATAGTGACAGCAGGCAATGAATGTGAACGGAACTGAGGCTAGATGTACTGGCAATACACTGACATTTTTAAAGCAGTAATTAAATACTGCACAGAATTCCCAAGGAGTGTGAAGTCAGTGAGAATACTTAAGTCAAGCTTCATAACCACTGAAAGGGTGTTGATGTCCCAGTGCAGATAGCAGACTTGCTGACGTGTTCTGTGGAGGATCAGAAAGCCCTCAGACCTGGTGATCAGAATGACCCCAAGCTCTCTGTTACCTAATCCCACACACACCTACCACCCTCGCTTTAGCTGAGTGTTCACCTGCTGTGTATGCACCAGAGTGTGCGTGCTCTGTCTCCATGGGAAGCTGGAAATGTGGCATTCTAACCATCAGAGGATGTCAAAAAAACGGCAATTTCAGTTGTACCTGTGTTAGTCATCCAAATTACGTTTTCCTTAAACTCCAAAATATGGAAGTTCAGACTGAACAAAATAAAGCCCTTGACTCTTATGTCAAGGCACGTCATGACCCTTATGTCATGTCTTATGTGGGCATAAAGCTTCCTATTAAATCCAGTTAAACTGGAAAATTAGAAACTAAGTATTCAAAACTGTTACCTCCTGCCTTCAGTAAAATTCTGGAAGGTAGCCAAAACCAGAAGAGTTGTGTACAGGGTGGTTTGTTTTGAAAAAGAGCCAAAAATATACGTGAGATCCAGATCAGATTCTTATCACAAACTTACTCTAAAACATTTCTGTTGGTCTTGCTTTTTCTATGACATTCAAGTGTCCTGTGTGATACAGATTTGGACTGTTTCGGGAATTCTCCTCCCAACAGCCTTATTTATAGCAGATGTTATCAGGTGGGTTTCCATCCAATAACTTTCATGGGGACCAGACTAGGACCTGCTGCTTGGTTTACATTGGTCTTGTAATAATTGTTCATCCACAAAAGAACTGCAAAATGGAAGTCAGCAGGTGAAAGTGAAAGTGAGTCTCAGCAGCGACCTTCATGGTTTCCAGAAGGGAGACCCTGTATGATTCTACCAGAACCCTCCCACTCCCCAGCAGTGGGTATATTAAACAATTGATTAGTGCTTTCTGCCGTTCCTCTGGTGACAGCCCTGTCCTGCACAAAATCACGTGTGGTTCTACACGGCTGATATGAGATGGTAAGCACCTTGGATTTCTTTAGTTCGGGTAAGAATTGCAGACCTGGAGGAATAGGCTCTCTGAAGAAGTCAAGCCACAAGTTGGCAGACATTTATGTTTGCTGGAAGATCTCCTTTGTGTGGCAGAGGAAGCAGAAACAGCCTCTAGCATAAGTAAAACCATCCCCAAGGAGTTTGAACAATTACTGTCATCTGTGTTTGGGAGACACTGAAAGGAAATAAAATATCTTTCTTTTTTTAGAGTGTGTATTCTGTACATTAGCCAGTGCTTTTTCTCTGGGCATTCTCACAGTCTCCCTTTGTTTACCACAGTGACAGACTAAGAGAAAATTTGAAATTTTCATCATTTCTTCACTCAGTGTTGAAGCTTAATTCACAGAACTGATTTCAAGTTCTGTTACAGTAAGAAGCACATGGAATTTACTTAGCTGTTAAGGTAATCTCCAAAGTGAACGATGTTCATTCCTATTCCTACTCCACTTCTAGGCAGTTTTACAATCACCTTCTGCAGAGAACATCAGAGCATCCTTAAGGGCACTCCATCCCATCCCATCCAGCTCCAGGCCAGAACATTAGGTTTCCTAAAGTGTATAAAATACAGTCAGTGATGAGGCTCCATTTTTTATGCTGCCATTGTTCTTTTCTGTGTTTGTTTTTAAGATTTTCCAACTCAGAGATAGTAATTTTCCCCCTCTTTTTAATAACAGGCATAAATTCAGAAGCAACATATATTACGTGGTAGATCAAAGCAGTCTTGGAAAGTATTGTGTGCCATGGCAGAGGCAATCAATAGGAGAACCTATACATAGCAAATTAGTTCTGTAATGAATTGCTTTTCAGGCCCTGAGCCCTTCTCGTGTATTATCTCTTCCTGTAATAGTACAAAGTATGTGCCTACAGTTTTGTGGGATGTATTTGTGCTACAAGTTACAGACTGGGTTCCTGTAATTCAGTTGCCTCTTGAAATCCATGGCAAAACTTATACAAACTTCTGTGGGACCACAGTTTCGGGATGATAAATACATATCGGTGCACAGCAGAGACTTTAACTGCTATGCAGAAAATCACGGTTCTTCACCCTATATGGAAGCTCTTGTCTACATCACAAACAACCCAAGAAGAAAAGGAAAGTCTGTGGCCTATGGAAGAAGGGGCAGGACGTTTAGGAAGACTATAAGGATTTTCTGAGGCTATTCAGGGAGAAAATGAGAAAGGCCAAAGCCCAACTAGAACTTAGTCTGACCACCACCATAAAAGACAATTAAAACTGTTTCTATAGATACATTAACAGCAA
>NW_010391957.1:18299-18660 GCF_000710305.1 Buceros rhinoceros silvestris | reverse complement strand
AGCTCGGGCTGCAAGGAGCGAGCCGGGGCCGCTCGCACGGGCGCACCGCGCTGGTGCCGCTGCCCAGGACGGGGAGGCGATGCTGCTGCGGGGGACTCCGGCAGCCTCTTTGGCTCTGTTAGGAAAGTTACCGCGGCCACACGACCCACCTTAAACCCGCCTCCCCACAGGACCCAGGGGAGGGGGAAGGAGGAGGAGGAAGGGAGGAGACGGGGGTGTGGGCTCGGAGCCGTTCATTACCCAGCGCAGAACCAAGTCACAGCAGCATCTCTCGGATTGTCGCTCCGGGATGCAGGGCTGGACGCACCGGCGCAGCTCCAGCACCCGCAGACGCCGAGCTGGGTCCGCGCTCCGGCTCCCT
>NW_010391957.1:359-18181 GCF_000710305.1 Buceros rhinoceros silvestris | reverse complement strand
CCGGATTCTTGCCTTTACGCTCGGTACCACGGGGCCAGCCTCAAAGCGCGGAAACTTTCCCGTTTCCTGCGGCGCTGACGCTCATTTTTGGCTTATTCGTTCGGTGATGGTTGGTTTGGCATCTCGTTATTTATTTAACCATTTGTTGTTTGGGGGAAGGGGGATCTAGCCCTGAAGTCTTAAGGTTTGTGTATGTTTTAGGGCTTTTTTCCGCTGGCCGATTCAATCAAAATACCTTAAATAGACTAAAAGGACAAAGAATCAGACAATCGCGGTATCCCAAGGTTACCGCCCGAACGGTGCATCTGGGAATGAGGAAGCAAACTCCGTAGCTGAGGCAGAAACACTTGGTGGCCCAGCGGAGGGTAGGAGGGGAAAAAAGAAGGCTCCCTGCCTCCTACAGCTAAAAGAACGGGATCTCCAGAGCAGAGACCTATCAAATTCCATGAATGTTCTTAGCAGGAGGCCATGCAAACTTCTGCACCTTTTTCAAGGTGCCTCGGTTTGCAACCACACGCATGCAGTTGTAGGGACATGCAGATGCAGGCAAACACACGCAGCTTTCCGAGTGCCTAAAGCAGTCCCTGGATGGAGAGAAGCTGGCTAGAGCTGGTATCAGGCAAGAGTTGGGGCTGCTGCTGATAGGCGGAGAAAAGCACGATGGAACACTTACCTCTTCTCTAGCATCCCCTGCCGTCCAGAGCATCTGCCCTTGCATTGTCCAATCGACTGACTGCACCCCAGCTGCTTTCTAGGGTGGCTTAGTGCCACTAGCTACTCAGAGAGGTATCAGTCAGGGAACAAACTGCACCCCACAGTTATAATTTTCTTCCTGAAAGACACACCAGAAGTTTCAAATTTATGATTAAAATCATTAGACCAAAATGCTTGACAGGTGATTTGACCAGCTGCATGAACTTAGCTCTTTTAGACCAAAATGCTTGACAGGTGATTTGACCAGCTGCATGAACTTAGCTCTCGGCCAGCAATCTTCTGCTTGCACACTCCTGAAATGCTCTGTTTGTGTTATGTACTACCACTGATTATTTTCTAATTAGAATAATAATGTTGGCTGGGTTCCTGCTTTTTTATCATCTCAGTATGTAAGAAACATAAGACTAAAATGGCTAATGGAACTTTTTTGTCATTGTAGCCACACGATGAATCCCCACATTGTACAAGATTTTATGTACATATGAGGCTGCCAAAATCTTTTGTCCTGCACTGCATGTTTCTTAGTAACATGCCAGTATATGACTGCAGGTGATGGCAGAGTTTCAAATCCGGTAAAGACAGTTTGGGCCAGAATGGATTTCCACAGGGGACTCCCTGCAATCTCCCAGCTTCCCAACAGAGTTCTCCACTCCCACCCCTGCTTTCGTGCCTCCAGGTTCTCAGCTTTCCCCTTGCTGCATAGTCCTGGTTTACAGCCTTCCCAAGATCTTGCACCAGGAGATAGGGCAGTGCGGAATACCTGTATGCTGGAGCGATTGCTGCCTTCCCCACCTTGTTTTTGCAAACCCAGCTTTCTGCTTTCTCACTGCCTCCAAAGGCCATTTTTCTTCATTAGCCACGGCTAAGGCAACCTAACCAGGGTCTGCAGCACTGTAGGTGCCTGAGCTGAATCCATGCCCATCTTTCCTGACCTGTTTTTAATAGTTTTTACAAACGCTCTAATAATGAATATCAATAATAAATTAGCAATCGTGTTTGTTTATTAAATTATTTTCAATATTTAATAAAATTTAATAGCTCAAATTTGAACTAGATTTATTGAATAAATAAAGATAATTGGGTTTTGCTGTTTGTATAAGAATATTAAAAACACCAGTTGCTCTATACTGATGGCATTGTTTATGACTCACTTTTGTCACCAGTTTCCAGCTGGGCAACTATTTGCTCCCCTGATTTTTCTTTTTAAAAGATAAGATGCTGTCTGCAAAGCATGGAGACAAAACTGGACTGCTTAAAATGAATGAAATGCTGCTACTATTTTTTTTATGTGGGGTTTTTTTTGTCTTTCAGAATTTTCTTTAAAACTTTCCAAAGGAAGTTTTTTCCTGTCAAACTATGACTGCCCTGGACATCAAAAACCCTCCAGATCTTACACTGCTATATGACTGTTTCCTGATGTTTGAGACAAAGCATTCAGCCCCCCTATTCCTTCTCATGTAAAACCCCATCCAGCTTCTGTTTTTAAAAACCCACCCAGGTTCTGTTTTTAAAACACACAGTTTACAAATAAAGATATAAAAAGATGCTTTGGCTTTTTTCCTTATTATTGTTGACTCAGTGAGTCTAGCCTAGAGTTGTAACTCTGTAAACTTGAGCAAAATCTTCAAGCTTAGCTAGATTTTTTCATAAATCAGAGTGAGTTGTTGAAATTCTGAAGGACAAAATAACTCTCAGTTATGGGTGCACAGCCTCAGTGTGTGAAGTGTTATCTTTGGTTATCCCCACGCAACCTGAGCACCAACACGAAAATATGAAAAGAATGTAAAGAAAAAAGGGGAAAAATAAGCAAGAGTGCATTACACAAGTGACTGTGCAAAAGAAAAGTGCTTAATAATTCTGCTGATAAATTGTGAGCTGGAGAAGAATTCATATTCCTCTCCCAGAGCTCAGCTGGGGTGACAGGAGTTTAAAGAAAGTGCAGCTCTCTCATAAAGGTGAGCAGGTCTGTCCTTCAGTACAGAGAGACAAGGAGAGTTTGAAAACACTGAAGTCACTGGGAGCTTTGCCATTGACTTTTGGTGGAGGCAGAATTTCACCCTGGGAGATGTGCTGAGTAAGAAACAGCCACTTGTACATGTTTTCCCTTCAAAGTCAAATCACCTTTCAAGAGCATTGTTTTACTGCTTTTGTTTGCCTGCTTCTACATGTCCAATTCAAAACTAGTTCCTATCCACTTTTTTGTTTTCCGTATGTTCTTTTTTCTTAATGGGGGAATTTGGCCTCAGAAAATAACAGCATTCTGACTCATGGTATTGTTTGTAAAAGCATCAGTTTCCAACACTCTAAAACTATTACACATTTAATATTAGAGCTCAAGAAATTAACTATGTGTAATTCGTGTCTGAAAGAACAAACCATTATTGAAAATAATGCTTGAAGAAGAAAACCAAGCCTTTTCAGACTTAACTTGAATTTTAAGTTGTTTTTTATAAACCAATCAGGGTTTTAGTTTATGCATCATTCTGTTCCCCGTAATAATACGCTGTCTGTGCAATCAGCGATGATAAATGGTACATAATTGTAAACTTGATATTGGATTCCAATATTGAATTCATCATTCTGTCCTCTTAACACATATTAAATACTTTAAAGAATTTATATATTTGTTTGATTTATCTGTGATTTTTTTCCAATATGTAAAATTTATTAGTTTTCTAGATTTTGAGAAACTAGGAGTAGACAACATCATCAATAATACTGAATAACGGCGTTGGCCTCATTAACGCATGACTCCCTTCTACCAATACCAAGCGTCCAAATCAAATACAAACATATTACTTGTAGGCAGCGTAGAATATACAGCCTTCACTAGAGCCAGTTCTGTGTATGTTTTGTTTGACTCCCCTGATCTATCCAAATAATGATTGCAAAAATTTACTCTCATTTAGAAAGGCAACCCCTGCATTTATAGGACTTGCATTTCATTTTATCCTAGGTCAGAAATGTTGACTAAGATACCAAGTTTGGAGATGTCCAGAGGGTGAAAAAGCTTAGCTATCCTTCAGAGCTTAGGTCCACTCCAGAGACAACATTAATTTACTTTTTTCCATACCCTGGACCCGTACCATTCTCCAAAATAAGAAAGTTCACTTAAATTGTTCCAGTACTTTTAGTGAACAGGTGAAGGGAAAAAAAAATCAGAAAACATTAAACCTGCGTAACACTAGCAAAAGTATTCAGAAGCTATTCATGTAATTGAGAGACACTCAGCACATAGGGCCTGATTCAATCGTGTCAATTGTTTTTTCCATTAACAGCTTTTAAGTCTGTTCCCCATCCACAATATAAAGGGCACTCAAAATGAGTTGAGAACTGGCCAGTGAGTAGGGGTTTAGTGACACTTATCCTATATGAGGTCAAATTCTGCTCTTAATCATGTGTGTATGACCATCATTCTTAATAACTGCTGTTTTTCAAAGCATCCACACTAGACCAAGACATGAAATTTTTTTGTTTGTTTGGTACGATGTAAATTTAAAAATAAGAAAAGAATTTGGTAAGGCTGGAGGAAATAATCATGCAATGATGCAAATGGAAGGAAGAGCATCCATTCAACTGAACTGTAGTCGATTACTTCAGAGAGAAATTTGATCCACTAACAAAAATAGGAAAAGTCAGCTGTACGCAGCTATTACTCCTTTTATTATAGAGGAAACGGGACAGAAGACCAATCTTACAGAATTTACGAGTGGAATTCCTTGCTGCAGGACAGCTGTGACAGCTTTGCTGTATAAAAAGATCAACTATTTTGATGAATCAGAACAGCCTAAGCAGTTCAAATAGCTTGGGAATATTACAGGCTCCGAGCTTCATAGCATCAGAAGCAGTTTCAGTGTGAAATGCAGTACAGAACATATCAGGATCCCCAAGTACATGTTGGCAACAAGAGTGGCATTCTGCCCTTATTTGAAGCACGATACTGGTAAGTATTGGAGAAGGATATCAAAATAGACTGACACTCACTCTACAACACCTCAATTCTTATTAAAGTTAATCAAAGTTATGCAGTTGAACTGAGAAGCAAAGAGGCCCCTCACAATGAAAAAATAATATGAAAAGCAGTATATATAATGCATAATTAACAGCAATGTCATATAGGTCGACAGCAACTATTGCCTTTCTAGTGAAAATTCTTGAGTGAATTACTGCAAAGACTAGATTTTTTTTCCATCAAGAAAACACACACTGCAGCTGAAGCACGAAGCCAATCGCTTCTAATCACATCTTCACTTCCTGGTTTGGAGAGTTAAAGAACAATTTATCTGTCAGGCTCCTGTATGTCTACAGGACATTCTTCTTAGTATTGCTGAGGTAGAGTCAAGGGTATGGGCAGAATTTAACCAATTCTCAACTTTACACCACCTAACAGGCATCTACAGGTTGAACATTATCAGCTGTATTTGTAATCGAGATAACCTGCACAGATTATTACCAAGCTCTTGAGCCAATCATTCAGAGAATCGTTATTTAAACACTATACATCCACATTTCCTTAAACTGAGGTGGATCAAATTGGAAACCTGCTGGCACTGATGTAAAGCAGTAAAACTGCAAGAGGTCTTCTGTGAAGAAACGCAGTGATATTAAGCACTAGAAGTTCTCCTTCATGGAAACCCAAAGGCTGGAACAGCCATGAGCAAGTCCAGACCAAAATGAGGTGTAGAATCAGCAGCTAAAGAATGCCGATTCACTTCATCTGCCTACACCACAGCGAGGTCCTCCAAAGTTCTGCTCCTTCACCCAGGAACCGAAGAGACTGCTCTCCCTTAGGAAGTTCCCCTCTACAGAAAGCTGACCAGAATTCCAAGTGATACCAAACCATATAATGAAGTTAAAATAAGGGCTGAAGCAGATCAAAATTCAACGGCTGGCATTCTGAAACAAGCCTATACAGTATCTATCTGCATCTACACTGTATTTATAAGTCCTTCTAAATATGCTGGGACAAATTTATTATCAAACTTAGCCTGTTTTCTTCAAACAGCTACCTCCAGACAGACAAAATGTTAAGGACAGAACTTAAATCTGTATGAAATGTACTGTTACAGCCATGGGCATTGTTTGGACACACTGTGGAACACACGTTGCTGTGCTATGTTTCTCTCAAAAGAAACTTTGAGTTCACTGGTCTTGTATTCAGTGAGGAATGAGGTTTATTTTGGAAAGAACAGACAAGCTGAAAGAAGCTGTGACTTTATGATCTTTACGATAGATTTCCACATGAATTTGTACCCTGAAGTTTTAGTTGAATGTGCACACTGAATATCAACATTCTCTTAACTGTACACCTTTTCTAGGACTCTATTATCTTTAGCTGTTATAATTCATTTGCATAAAGGTAGCACCCAGAGTTCTTCATCAAGACCTTCATTTGATTCCCATCTCTTCACAGAAATATACATTCTCAAAAAAAAAAAAAAAAAGGCAAGCAAGTGTGAAGGCAAAATAGAAGAAAAGCAACTGCCTACAGTCACAATGCCAAAGCAGGGAGTAAAACCTGGGAGTCCTGATTGCTAGTCCAGAGCTCTGCCAGCTGGACTTGGGAATCTCAGTGCTGTGGTCTGCTATGTCCATCTTCAACAGGCTCAGCATGGGACTTTCAGAAAGGATAATATGAATTTTTATGGGCTCTGGGATTTTTTGTTACATCTTTTATTCATTATTGCAGAGATGATTAGCCTACAAAGCCAATCCATTCTGCATAAGACCTTGTCCTGTTACAGTGAGATCTAAAGATACACCTTTAGACTGAGTCTAGTGGCTACTGGACTGGACCACAGATTATTTTATGCCTCACTTTCCTAACTGCAAAAAGGGAACTAGTGTTCCATTAGCTGATTGATACTAACTTCTGTACAGAATCTAAGTCTGTATTGCATGTGCTACAGACAGGAAAATTGTAATGGACATCTTCAAATACTGGAATTTCAAAGAATTATGTTCACTGACATTTTAAATGTTAAGAGACAACACGCAAATCCTAACAGAAGTTCCCACAAGTTTTATTTCAGTTTTCAAAGAAAATGTAAGAAAACCTGGCTGCAAATACTTCTCTTCATTTTTGTCCAGATCAGTGGGCATTCATCTAATATAAAAAGTCAGGATCTACCAGAAGTTTATTTGCAAAATGACAGCATGCTGCAATGCATTTGTTTCTCTGTTTTTCCACTTTACAAGGGAAAAAAAATCTATTTCTAAGATATTTTTGGTAACATATGACTAAGTAGCAAAATTAAAACTAGGAAATTAATAACTACATGGCATTTCAATCCCATCAACTCTAATCAACATAAATCCATTCTAATTAAAACCTGCAGATCCTAAGGATACCAAACAGGTAGCCCTCTGTCATAGGGAGATGGCAACAACAGGCACATTACACACAAATGGAGAACGTGGAAATGTCTGAAAGAGGTGAAGATGAAGCAGTACTAGAGGTATTCCTATAGTTTTAGAATACCATTAGCACCCAGGAGTCTCTAACTGGCAAAACCAAACATAAATTCTTTCCTTTAAAACTTAAAAAACACTTTCACAAGCTAATGAAGAATTTGAAGGAAGTGTACAACAGGCTGAAAAAGATTACTAGGTTTATTACAATCCTCAAACCAGCAATAGTTCGGCGGTGCAAAGCAGGTTCTTCTGATCAGCATGATGAATAACACACATTAGCTTAAATGAGAGTAAGAGAAATTATGTAATTGCACTAGAGCCTTTGTTTCAAAGCCGTAACAACTTAAGTCTTGACTCTGTCTTTAGGACGTGATGAAAAGCCCACGAACAATAACAAGAATCTTGGTGCTTACACCCTTAGTCCTGGCATGTGCCCTTTATACAGAACTGGAAAGGTGCTGGCCACTGGCTTCACACAGCTTAAATCCAGTCAGGGACCTCTTATCTCCCCGGTATCCCATTCCATCTTGCGTTTACAGTTGGCATCAGCTTTTAAGTACATAACAATGGACGTCAAATCTACCTGGTTCTGGTAAACTTTTCATGTTAGACTGAGATCAGTAGTTCCCCTCTCCTATGACTGCACTGTCAGGGGATCCGAACTGAGTGTGGGTGTATGTTAGTTGTACACATCTACAGCAGCTAATACTGATACTTCGAGGTTTCAGGGGAGAACCCGTCTTCATCCAGCTCTAAATTACATCTTTAAAAAAAGGCATCTTTTGTCCATTGGTGGTTTTTATCCACAACCAACAGAGATAAAACAAACGCATTTGCTTGGCAGGCAGTGGTTGTCACCCTGCCAATTAGCTCAACAGGAAGCAAACAACCTGCTGACCTTCCTGGGCAAGCAGCCTCTCCGAGGCAAACAAATGAGACTGTAGTAAGGGCTGTAGCTCCAACAGTTGTGATTATCATACATCATCACAAACCCATTCTACCATTGCCCTGGAACTACGGCCGCAGTACAGGACCACAGAAGTATAAAGCTGGAGGGAACCAAAGCCATCATTATGTCTGGTGGTTTCCAAAGTGGGATTTATGAAATCATAGTGAGTGCCGTGTTTATTACGTTTTCAGCAACCACTGACACTAAGGGTCTGTAGGGAAGGCCTGAGAGCTGACAATGGTTTGCTAGACTGGGGGAGCCACAAATTTGATTACTGTGGCAAGTCACATCTAGACTACTCCTAACAGACGTTTATTTATCTTGTTCTTACAAATTTCCAGTGAATGATATTCCACAATCTCTTTATGCAAACCATGCCAGAATTTAATGTTGTTCAAGAATATTTAATGCTGGTTGTAGTTTCCTTTTCAAAACCACAAATTATATTTTGGTTGTTTTTTCTCCTTTTAATGAAGCAGAAGAAAAATGAAACATCGCATATATAAATACTTGGACAACATTATACTTAGAAAAGCAAGAAAATAAAACAGACTATTCTTCTTTATCCTAGCCTGTTGTGATGTCCACTGGCACTAGTTTAGTAAAATAACTACTGCCTCTACATTTTCAGTGTGAAGCAACAATTATAGGCAGCCTTTGCTTTAATCTGGCCTGCTCTAGAAGCAGCAAGAGGACTTTGGTGAATAATGAGGAAGGCTGCTTTAGCGAGAGTCCTCAGCTATGAGTACACACACTCTTCAGGTGAAACTTTCATCTGAGTCTCCCCTGCATGTCGTACCACTGGATCAAATAAACAGGAGACTGCGATAAAAATGTGTTGGGACACAGAAATAATGCTTGAATAGAAAAAAACCCACAGTCTATTTAGAAAGGATTTTTCCACTTTGTATTCCTATTGCCTGCAGAAGGCCTGAAGAGAAGAAGGTAACTTGATAAAATATAGGTGAAAAAATCGTATAAGAAAATAATGAAAAATGTTGTTATGGACTTTTGTAAGTAAAAATAGTTTCAGAAATGAAACTGTTGAGCCCAGCATCTGAAATGCTGTAGAAATGAAGTCATTTTAATGACTTGAGGTCAGCCTGTTGCAACCACATAAACACTCTCTAGTTCCTTTCACAGCCTAGCATCTTGTAATGTTTTGGGTTTTTTTAATCTGACATATGGGGAGACATTTGTTAGAGACTCAAGGGTACAGAATCTAACAGAGAAGCAGAAATGGATCAAGGGAAGATAAGAAACAGAAATCATCAACGGGAGATACTGAAGGTATGGGACATACCAGAAGGGGGAAAAAAAAAGGAGGGGTGGTGAGATAAGTACGAAAATAACATGCTGAACTCAATTTTCAGCAAAAATATTAGATTGAAATAATCCAAGATTGTCCCTCCATCTTCTTACATGCTTCTAAAGGTATAAGCCATCCTATCTGAAAGAGCATTCATGTCACCTGACTCTAAACACAGAACTGTTCTGCCACAGAACTGGGTCTGCTCTTTTGCCTTCAGTTTGTAGCAGCAGAAAAACCTTCTTACCTGCAGCTGCACTCGCTAGTCCAGCAGGTGGAATAGCTCCTCGCACCAGTGCTCTGCACTTCCTCAGCAGCACACACTACATACTGGAATGTGGAATCAGAGCTAGGGAAGGAGTGGGAAAAACATCTAAAATAAGCATCGATATGAAAAATATAAAAAATCAGGCAGTCTCTCACTAGATTAAATGAGCATCTTGGTATTTGGTGGGCCTTCTCAATGATCTTAAAGGTCTCTTCCAACCAAAACAATTCTGTGATTCTACATAAAGTAGCTCCATTTCTAGAGCTAAACACAAAGTTTCCCAAACAAAGTGTGCTGAAATGCTGTCTTATTACGATTTATATTTATAACATCTCAGGCAACCTATAGCAGCCCCTTTACACCTGAAGAGCAGAAGCTCAAATGATCGCTCGAGAGTGGGCACTGCTGTACCTGAAAGAGTATTCATGTCACCCATTTCTAAGCATAACAGTCTTTCTCCTTGTTCACTAGAAAGAAGCGAGGTCAGCCTACCTCCAGATATCTACCTGAAGTGTTGAAGTGATGTATCTTACAACATCCATGGTGGATTTTCCCTCTGAAAGTCATGGGGACAGCCAGAGGTGACAGACTGCCTCACTGTGCAACACATACTGGTCTCCCCAAGGAAGCCCTGTATCCTGGTCCAGACTATTTAACAGAAGAGTAAACTACTGGTCCAAGGCTTAATTTCTCCTTCTGACAATATTTTTTGTATCTTGTTTTTTCTTAACTTTTTATTAGCCCATTAGACTCTTTCTTCATTATAATGGCAGCTCAGTCTCTTTCAGAAACTTACCAAACCTTACGCTACCTACCTAATACCTTCATAAACCAGAATGGGATCTGTGTTTATAGTCAAGGGTAATGAATTAAGGGCACGGATCTTTGGCTCAAATCCTGGCTGAGCCACTCAGCTGGTATATGACCCCAGGGAAATAATCTGATCTTCTTTATTCAAGCAGTTATATATTTGGCTAAGAAGTAAGACTTTTGACCTCAGCTCGGATGAGTAAATGCATCTCCAAGATCTCAGGATGAATGACGCAGCAAATTATTTTTCAGTTATCTACCCCTAGAGATGATGCAGTTGCTCACATAACTTTAACTCTCCAACATAGCAGGAAATTATGACACATAAACATTGCACTATTTAACTATAGTATGAAGCTTACAGGCTGTATTTTAACAATTTTTCCTCATTCAGAAATTACAGTAAGCAAATGTTTTATTGTGAGGGTGGTCAGACCTGAAGAGGTTTCCACGAGAGGTTGTGGACTCCCCATCCTTGGAAATATCCAAAACCCAGCTGGACATGGTCCTAGTCAACCTGCTCAATGAGGAGAGTCAGAGACCTCCTGAGATACCTCCTACCCTCAGCTGCTCCTTACTCAACACACGGAAGGTGTAGAGGAGCGAAGACAACAGTGGTAAGGATTAAGCTGCGGAATCTGACACCTTAGCCACAGTTACTACCCCATCGTTTTCCTAACTCCGATTCAAATGTGCTCAGGAGATGTCATACCAGTTTGAGAAGTATTAACAGGTAGCACTTTGGCAGTTGTATCAAATATTTGGGACTCAGGGGACACTAACTGATCATCTTTGACTTCTATTTGACCTTGTGGGTGAGAGAAAAGCACAACATGTATCCTGCTCCCATGAAAGCAAGCAAAGAAAAATGGTGCAACTTAGCATGTGGGGGCTCAGCGTGAGTAGAAAATAAGCAGCAGCTACGGCTCTTTGCTCTCACTCTCGATGATGCAGATTCTTCCCATTACTAGGCACTTTTTCTACGCAGGTGGTCACAGGGGGATAACTGGAGTCCCTGAGGCTGGTATGAGCAAGGCCTTTGGCAGTAAGTCTCAGCTTTTAGCAAGAGATGATGACCTGAGTGTCTTCCACTCCACCACATTCAAACTCAATAGTTAGTACCACAACAAGTCAGTTTTTAACTAATCTGAAAAACGAGCGGCCACATGGTGAACATGCTCTCACCTAGCGTCACTCTAACAGAACCAATTTAGCAATATCAAGAGAACAAATTTTACATAATAACTGCAATACGAAGTCATAACAAAACTATCTAACATTTGCGATGAAAGCCTTAAGGACAACAACAAAGGCACCCATTAATAAGCCATTCAGCAGCAGAGTATACCCAGTAGAGTTGGGCAAATACCACAATCCATTTCCCTTGGATATTCATCTGAATTTTTAAATGAATTTCTTTGGACTGTTGACATCCCTTTTGTGCTCACTTTCCATGAATAGCAAATGAGCTTTAATAAGGGGAATAATCATGAAAAACACATTTTAAGCTTGAACATTTGCCAAATGAAAACGTTGAACTGCACAATCAGTTGTTAGCAGTACATGTCATTTTATGACTTTTACACTAAATTCAAAACATTCTGTTGGTCAGTTTTCACACACTTACAGGAAGGAAACACAAATAATGTCATTACGCTCAGAACTGGGCAGCAGAGGTATTCTTTAGGTATACCTGAATTATTTGCTGGCTAAGACTTAGTTCTTGACAATATTTATGACAAAATATTTTGAAATTTTGCATTTTTTCTTTGTAAATAATTTTTTTAAAAGATAAGCTCTTATTTATTCAGCCCTGCTAGGCAATATGATTTGTCAGAGGACAGAGCAGTTATGGGTATAAAATCTTTACTCACAGCCTTTTAGTGAGAAGATATAAAGCACCTAAGATGCACAGCAGCAGATCAGTATTTTCCTTAAATCTCAGTATACATCTCTGAGCTCTCAAGGAAAAGTCTTTGTATCTCCTTTGTAGAGCAAATCACAACAGCAGAGTTCCCCACAGGTCAGCCCCATTTAATGGCTTATGATAGGAGCTTCAGAGGAAATTAATCAGCTTCATCCAGAAGCTTCTTCTGATTTTGAAAGCTGGGGTAAAAAAGTCACAGAGTAACAAATATAAACATATTGCATGAGAGCAGAAATCGCTCATAAAATCTCTCAGTAAACTACCAAATTATTATCATCTACAAATAACCTAAAGCTCCTTAATCAGCTAAATCTTAACATTCTAATGATGTTGGTATAATGTCTCTTTTCCTTTAAATAATATTTGAGATGTCTCATCATATCATCAGTAAATATAGTAAAAACCCTGGAAAAATCAAAGTAAAGATACAGAAAATAAGGAAAACAGTATATAACTTTGTAATTCAGTGATCTAGTAAACTTTTGAACTGCATCCAAGGAGAAAAAGGGCGATGGGAAGAGAATCAAATGCACACATAAAAACCAGGTATTGTAATAAGTAAATTGCTTTTATGCTTCCAATACTTGTAAACACTCTGCAGTTTCACATTCCTGACACGCTTGAAGAGATTTGCAAGACTTTTTTTTCTTTGTATTACAGAACAGCATCACTTTCTAGTTGATTTTGAGGAAAAAAATGTGTTTAGTTACGTTATAAGCAACTCAAAGCAGTTTGTTCGCAGAAGCTGAAAGGTTGAATTTTAGCCTATGAGCCATGCTAATGGCAGCAGGGATCACGCCAACCCAAACTCAATTAAATAGTGTCTCCCAGTGGGGATAACCGGTATTGCAAACTAAAGATGGTTTACGACTGAAATCCAGGGAGAAAAGTCAGGAGACTAATGAATACAAACTCATTTTCTTGTCACTAAAATGAACTTTAGCATGTCCTTTGCAATGCTAAATAAAATAATTTCAAAGGATAGATGGGATAATCTAGATAATTACAGGCCTGTCCCACGCAAAGTAACGAAGTCTAATTAATATGGGATTTGAAAAAAATAATTAAAGAAGGATGATACAGTTAATGCCAGTTGACACAGGATTACAGAAACTAGACCTTGTTAAAATAACTTGATCCCTTCCTTTAATAAGACTACAGTTTTCTGGAGTAAAAGCGATATTGCCACTATAATAAGAATTTAAAGCCTTTTTGAAAGCTGCAAATCAGCATGGCATGTACTAAACTGACTAAGGGAAGTTTAACTAATAGGAATTACAGCTAAATGTTATTTTGTGGAGATTTCTTTGGCAGATTTTTGTGACTGGCACAGCAAACGGAGGACAGACTGCTGATCTACAGCACTTCATAAACTGAGTTGCAGCAAACAACGTATATAGATAAATACTAAGTTAAAGTTTAAACTTCAAGCAAGAAAAGATGTAAGCCAGTCTTAGATAGCAGGGATCCCATCTAGGAAGTACCAACTCTTAAGAATACTTGAACAGATGAATAACTGAGCCCTCAGCACAATGCTGATTTGAAAGAGAAAAAAGAAAAAGTCTAATTCGAAGATGCATGTACAGGCGAACAAGAAGTAGGATGACTTTTACACAGTATCTGTTTCGGGCCTTGGCGCCGTTCAGAATTCTAGTACACACAGTCCCACAAGGACTTTAAGCAGTGGCATTTTCTTCATAAATTAACCACAAAAAGATTAAAGAGTTGTAAAACATGAAAAATGCAGAGTTTGACCTGTTTAAGTTATCAAAGCAGCAGCAAAAGAGGTCATTAGGTGACAGTGGAAAAGCAGAAAAGGGAAAGAAATTTGATGGGAGAGAGCTTTCCAGTTTTGCAAATACATGAGGCAAAAACCAAGTTAGCAAATTCAGACAAGAAATGGAGTAATTTTCTTCCAGCAATAAACATCATTAACGCTGGTACAGCTCCTTTACACAGAGATTTCCAACAGGGAGTATTGTTGATAAACAGAATAATATAAAAGTGTGACTTGGCAGCACTGGGTTAACCGCTGGACTTGATGATCTTAAAGGTCTCCTCCAACCAAAACGATTCTGTGATTCTATGATCAGTGAAACTGAGCTTCATGGGCAAGCTGGCACTTCTGACCTAATGGGATAAAATTCCCGGACCTTCAGCCATGACATCACCACGTATTTCCTCACTCCTGTAACAAATGCAGGGAGTTTGTGCTTTCTCACAAACCAAGGCAAATAATTCTACTTCAGAAATGCAGCCACAGACACTGATCTTGATTTCACATTCTTTCATTCAAAACACACAGGCAGCTTCCCTTATCAGCTGCTTATCTCTGCAGCACAGTAGGAGGGAGACTGAATCTTTAAAGAGATGAAGTATTGGCATCTGGAGCACAACTGGGCAAGAAATGGCATATTAATCCTGAGCCCACTGTAGACATAGGCGCTATTTTTACAATACTTGGCTTTTTCTGAGCCAGCAGTCCAGGAGAAGGAATCTCCAAGAGAAAAGACAGCACTTCCTCAGCTTTATATAAGTTAGAAGTAGATGCTGAACTGCTGTTTGCTTCAAAATTGCTTCAAGAAAAGAAGAACCAACTGCGAAGATACGCTATAAGATAACCACATCTTGCATGCCCTACGTCAGCAATGGACTTCTTGGAGAAAAGAGAAAAAGGCTTTTTTCAAAATGTAACTATCAATTCCATGACTGTGTGGATCCCAAACTTTACTACTCTGTGTCTTGTTTGTGTTACTCCATCTTTTTTTCTTCAAACAAGCTGTATTAAACCTCAGTTTACATAACGCCATCTTTAGGCTGGCTGCTGCAGAGCTGGTTATAAGCACAGTAGCCAACAGAATATAATTTCCAATATACATTTCCATTTATTTTTGTGTCACCATCTTAAGCTTGGCTAATGAATCCCAATTTGCAGCCCACCTCACCACAGGAGGAAGGAGGGTGTAGTAACAGGCTTTACAAACCCAAGGAAGAAGTCCCTTTGCAGGAAGAAAACCCAGCAATTGCTTTGCCATGGCAGCAATGAGGTGTATCAAAAGATTCATCTGTGTGGTGCCAGCTGACACACACTGGTAGGCAGGTGAACATTAAATGGCCAGTGATGTATATCACCTATGTCTGAATACCTGCTTTTGCCTTGTGCATGCTCCATTTCCACACAGAGATGCCCAATAACCTACAGAATAAACTGTTGTTCCTGCATTCGAAATGAGTCTCTTAGGTCATGCTGTTTGCAGGCATTTGTCCATGAGTCAGGCTTTGAGCATGAGAAACTTGAGCCAAAAAACGGTATTCTCCAATGACCTGAAACATTTCTTTGGCAAAATATTGAGGAACTTCTATCAAAAGGTACCGCATTGAAATTCTGTACTGAGTCTCCTGGCACTTTTCTCCACGTAGGGAGACCTCCTGAGAGGCTCGCGCTTCCCAACACAGGCATGAACAAACATGCAATTGGATTTCAAAGAGACTTCCCTCACTCATTGAAAAGAGAAGCTTCTCCAGTGCTCACTGGTGTTATCCAGGGAGCACTGAACAAAGTATGGAATACGCTATGAGAAGAACATTTGTACTGCTTGCTTTCAGTTCTACCATGGTTTGTTTCTCAAGCACTTAATGAAGAAAAACTGCATGAAGAAATGTATGTCCCATCCTTCTGCAGATGTGTTCCGCTCCACCTTCATTATTCAACATTTAATGAGCTCTTCTGAGAACATTTTTGCAGTTTTTATTTTAAAACAGTTAAAGATGCTCTGTTGTCCTGATAGATTTTTTTCTCCCTGTTCTTGCCATGTGTAAAGGCAACTACCAGATGTACATGAAAGTTTGTCTCTGACCTCCCTGGGACAGACTCAGTTGGATCAAGTGTAGAGTTCTCCTTGGCTTTAATGACTCAACCTTTGACTTTCACTCATATGAGGTTGTTTTCCAAAAAAGGAAGGAAGGGAGGGGGGAAACTGTGAGCATTTTAAGAATTGTCTGACTAGGATATTAGAAATAAGTGCGCAGCTACTCAACAGTATCAGCAATGCATGAACTTAGCCCAAAGATCTAAATTTCTCTCTGTGAAACAGTGAACAAATGAGAGCAGTGACCTCAGCCACTTTTATTTAATTAACCTTCATTTTATTGCAGTCATTGAATAGCACTGAGTAAGCACACTGGTCTGTGTTGTTCACTGTGTCAGCAATCGGCATCCGCTGTGCTTCGAACTGAATTAAATGTCTTTTCTCCCAAATGTTATGTTTTTCTTGCCCCTTCTATCACGACTGGTTATTTCATCTTTGCTCCTTCTGAACAAGAGCTCCATCATTTTGGTCTCCATTTCCCCCTTCCTCTCACATCCTGCTTACATAACATGTCTAAAATCAAACCCAAGTCTACACTTTGGTCGTCTCTCACTAAGTTATAACACCTCCTCCTCCTCATATGTTTGAGAACTTGGCTTCTGCAGATCCGTTTCTTACAGATGGTTCTTCCATTTACTGGCACCAATTGGTTGCTTGGAAGTATTAGTCATTGGAGATACACATTTTATAAAACATGTGAAAAATAAGAAGTAGAATAAACAGGAACATACACTGCCTTGGCTCTCTCCCAGTCTTTTTTCCTCATAAGGACAAATACTAGATTGCTGGCACCGTGTACTCATGTTCAAGTGAGGTTATGATGTAAGCAACTAATTAATATTGAGAAAGTATGAATGCTTTTCTAATAGTCAAAATCAGCAAATGCCATACTTACAGCGTTACAGCCTTATTTACAGAGCACCGACTCAGAGCCAGAAACAACGCACTGCACTCAGGGCCTTCCTCAGCTTTTCTGTTTGACCTTGAGCTAGACCTAATCTTTCAGCGCCTTTATCGTCCCCTCCATAAATGTGAAGAACAGTATTGGTGCCTACTGTAAAATTAGTCGTTGCCAGGGCTTGTCTGCACTCCTCACACACCCTAGCCCCGCTCCTCACCTCCGCTCCCTGAGTGCTGGCAGGTGACTACACAAAACCAGATGATCTGAGGAACAGACCTGGGATTTCTCCTGGAAGATGCCATGGAAGACCGTGAAGGTTCACACACAGCCATTTGTGCAGGACTACAGCTTAGGCACAGCGAGAGAGTCTTCTTCTGTTCTTGTTCTTCCCCAGACACTTTTCAACCCTCCAGTTCCTCCAACACCAAAAAACCACATCACTGCTCTTGTAATAAGCAACCTAAAGACAAACAGAAAAACTCTGGATGTATCCTCACCACAGCCACCTCACCCTCATGCCACTGCAGCCTAACAGAGTTAAACAGGTTCTCATTTGCCTTCCCTGGACACCCCAACCACTTTTTCTGCATTTCATCTGGTTTTCCCTCACTGAAAGGGAATCTGTCCTCCCTGCTCCCCCAGCCACACAAGGCAGGTCTCT
>NW_010391957.1:0-276 GCF_000710305.1 Buceros rhinoceros silvestris | reverse complement strand
TCCCGCCACTGAATGGGAATGTGGCCCCTCTGCCCCCCCAGCCACACAAGGCAGGTCTCTCCAGGGCTCAGCACCACCGAGGGCCGATCTGCCCCCTCAGCCCCCTCAGCCCCAACCTGCTCCCGGCGCTCAAAGCGTCTCCTCTCGGGTGCCGCCCCGGCTCCACTGAGCTCGCTCCCGCCTTGTTCCTCAGCTGCGGTCCCAGCTCCCTCAGCTTGCTCCCGCCTTGTCCCTCAGCTGTGGCCCCGGTTCCCTCCGCTCGCTCCCGCCTGCCCC
>NW_010391956.1:9198-9505 GCF_000710305.1 Buceros rhinoceros silvestris | reverse complement strand
CTAGATTTGATCGTCTTCATCGCCTCGGTGGCTGTCATCGCTGCTGGCACCCAGGGCAACATCTTCGCCACCTCGGCGCTGCGCAGCATGCGCTTCCTCCAGATCCTGCGCATGGTGCGCATGGACCGGCGTGGCGGCACCTGGAAGCTGCTGGGCTCGGTGGTCTACGCCCACAGCAAGGTGAGGATGCAGGACCCACAACGGCCCCCCTGTGAGCCTCCCAGAGCCCCCCTCACTCTCCCTGCCCCGGCAGGAGCTCATCACCGCCTGGTACATCGGCTTCCTGGTGCTCATCTTCGCCTCCTTC
>NW_010391956.1:8402-8884 GCF_000710305.1 Buceros rhinoceros silvestris | reverse complement strand
GACCCCGCAGCCGTGGCGGGGACGGATGCTGGCAGCCGGCTTCGCCCTGCTCGGCATCTCCTTCTTCGCGCTGCCTGCCGTGAGTAGGACCAGGGAGAGAGTCCCTGTGCCTCCTGCCCCACAGAAATTGGGGAGAAAGGGGCCAAATCACACAGACCCCATCCCCTCCTGTCCCCAGGGGATCCTGGGCTCCGGCTTTGCCCTCAAAGTGCAGGAGCAGCATCGGCAGAAGCACTTTGAGAAGAGACGGACTCCAGCAGCCAACCTGATCCAGGTAGCACAGGGCTGGCATGTCCTGCCCCATCTCTTCCCAGGGATGCTGTCCCCATGCCATCTGCTCTGCCTGTCCCTGCCTGCTGCAGCAGCACCCAAATGCCTGACCCCACAGCTGGCTCCTCTGGGGCTGGATTCGACCCAGGGGGGTGTCACCTCCCAACCCCTCAGGGGCTGATCCTGATGACCACGGGCTCTTGCTCCTGTGC
>NW_010391956.1:6103-8125 GCF_000710305.1 Buceros rhinoceros silvestris | reverse complement strand
GGCGCCAAGCAGCACGGATGCCTTGCTCAGCCCCAGGACGGCAGAGCCCCAGCACAGCATCTGCTGAAATGCCCAACGCCCTCCTCCATCCTCCCCATCCCCACAGCACCCAGCACCTGACATCCCACCCTGTCCCCTCTCGCCCCATCCTCCAGCACCGCTGCGGGGGAGAGGTTGATGCCACCAGCCTCGGGGCCCTCATGGCTGGGCTGGTGGAGCTGCAGCTGCCCAGGAGCTGGCTCCGATCATGGTGGCAGAGCAGATGGACCTGGGGGTTTCAGTGGGGAGCCCCATGCCCCATCCCTCCAGCGCTCTCCCTTCCCGCAGCCCCTGGGACTTTCCACCACGGGTGGATCAAAGACTCTGCGAAGCTTCTCCAGATGCCCTGTGTGTTCCGTTCATGCCACACACCAGGGTTTGCCCCGCGGTCCCCATGCCCGAGCCCTGCCCTCCTGTCTCCGTGTCCTGCCCTCGCTCCAGCCATGTGTTCCTTTGCAGTGACAAATCTGTGGTTCTGTTTCACTCTTTATTTTTCCAAAGACAGGGCTCTTAACAGCCACGGCAGCGAGTCCCTCTGGTCCCTGGCCCCATCCATCACCGCCGAGCGGGGTGCCAGGCTTTCCCGGCACAGGCATCACAAGGGCCGGCGCAATCCATGCCACTCTGACCTTCCTGCTTCTGGCTGCTCTGGCAGTGCCAGACCCCCAGATCAGATGGTGGCGGGTCTTCCTGTCCCACCCCCATGGCAAGGGTGGTTGTCCCGCCTGTCCCCTGCCTCATCCAGCCCTCTCAGCACGGGTCCAACCCCTCAGGCAGTAGCCAGCCTCTGGGGGACCCTTTCTCAGCACCCATCTCCTCATCCCCATCACCCCCAGCTGCCAGTAGCACCTACTGCTGCCTCAACCCACCAGCTGGAACTGTTAAGAGACTGTCTTTTGAAAGAAAATACTGGTTTTTGCTTCTTGTTTTGCTCTGGTTTTGCTTTGGCTTGCACAGATGAGGACCTGGCTCTGCTCAGCCTTGGTTTGCTCATCTCATTTGCTTTGGAAAATTTAATTTCTCCATGTTTTTATTTAACCCCAACCTCAGAGAGCTGGTCCTAATGTTTGAGCATTTGCATCGAGTCCGCAACGGAGGATTTAGGAATTCAGAGGTGAAAAAATTGCCTGACGGAGCCCCACCACCTTATCACCCCTTCACCCCTGGCCAGAAAAGCATCGGCCCTGCTGCTTGGTCAGGGGACAGGTAGGAGGGTGCAGCCCCACGGCCTGGCGTTCTCCCTCCTCTCTGCTCTCTCCTCTGCTCATCTGTGTCTGTCTGCGATGCCACCACGGTGCCCGTCACCACCAAACCGGACCCCAGAGGAGCAGCCCACGGTCCCGCTCCCCACTCAGCACCATGCGGGGGCACCCACCCTGCTGTGGCACCGCTCCTGGTGCTGGAGGGGTCAGGTTTGGTCCCCACCGATGGACTCTGGGCTGTTGTACCATCATGAAGCCTCTTGCAACCTTTGGCTCCAGCTCACTGCTCTTGTTGATGTGGCCAGGGCACCTTGCACTGGGCAGCCAAGTGTGGCTGGAAGTGGCCCTGCAGAGACAGCACTGCAAGCCCGGTGGGTGGCCCCACTGCAGAGCCACAAAGGAGCAAAACCCAGTTGCCGCAGCGTGAGATGGGCGTCCCATGCCCCCCGCAGTGGGGAGCGGCAGTGCCAAGCTGCTCCGGTGCCGACGAGAAGAGGCGAGAGGGCTCGGGTCTGCCATGCTGCTGACAGCGGCTGCTCTACTCTGTGTCCCTGATCCCCTCTGGCCAAAGAGCAGCCCGGAGACCCCAGTGTGCCACCATGGCTGTCACTGAGATATGGGCACGGCACGGGGCCCTGGGCCAGCGGTAGGGTTAGATGGGGGGAGGCAGCGCTGCTCCTCCATGCCATCATGCCTCAGTTTCCCCTGTGATGCTGGAGACAGGGCTATGGGGAGTTTGGTGCAGCGTGGGGATGTGCTGAGCCATGGGGCTGTGGCTGGC
>NW_010391956.1:5327-5903 GCF_000710305.1 Buceros rhinoceros silvestris | reverse complement strand
GGTGAGTATGGGCCTGGGGGGCTCCTCCCTGCAGCAGCACTGGCCTGGGCTTGGTTTCCCGGTGAGCTGGTAGGGGAGGGACTGCAACCCCCTGGCCATCCCACCTGGGGGGACCTGAGCCTGCCCCCACCTCCTCCTGAGCATCACCTCTCATAACAGCTCATCTTCTCTCTTTCCTCCCCTCTCCTGCTCACCTTCCTCCTCTCCATCTCTCCCAAACTACCCCCAAACCTGCTGTGCCCCCATTCACCCCCAAGCTGGAAGGAGGAGGACGTGCAGCCCCACAAGTGCTTACGCCTCAGGTAACGTTCGCCCCGGCAGCGGCCGCAGCAGAGCGGGCAGGGGCCGGGGTCCTGCAGAGCCCCAGCCGCCTTCGGAGGGTCCCCGCCGGTACCACATGCCATCACCAAAGCACTTTTTGGCAGCAAAACCGGACTTTTCCTCTGCGGGGCAGGTGTTATGTGTTTATGTAGGACCTACACAAACTTGACTCGTGCTTCTTGCCCCTGCAGCACAGTGGGGTACTGGGCACCAGGGTCAGTGCAGTGGGAGCTGCTCGCCGGCGGCAGGGCACTG
>NW_010391956.1:4341-5218 GCF_000710305.1 Buceros rhinoceros silvestris | reverse complement strand
CATGGCCCTGTGCCCACTCGTTGGGGTGCAGCCGTGCCCGGGGGGTTGGGGACATTGTGACCAAGGATGCTCCGCTCCCTCCCAGCCCTGGGCTAACTCTTGTTCTCTCCTGTGTCTCTGCCCTGACCCTCCAGCCCCATCTTTAGAGGTAAGAGGAGGCTCTTGGAGACGTGGGGCACGTGGAGATGGAGGTACTGCGTCCCGGCTGCTTGCCCTGCCCGTCCCAGCTGCCTGAGAGATGGAGGGGGGCTGGGGGGCGAGGCAGAGTGGGTAGAGGCTGAAGGCTGAACCTTCCGCAGGGCTGGGGGAATCTGTGCATGTCCTGGGCTGAGCTGGCTGTCCCTGCTGTCCCCCAACCAACCCTGCCTCAGTTTCCCCCTTTGCACAGCTTGGATGAGCCTGGTCCATTGGCCATGCTGGGCTTGCTGAGACCAGCCACAGCAAACTGAGGCCCTTGGATAAACCCCATCCCACGACTGTCCCCAGGACACAGGCCTTCCCGTCCTCCAGCAGAGCCCAGCAGCACCTGCCTGCCCGGGACCAGCTCACCAGTGACCTGCGTGGGGAGGGACTGGGAGCCCGGTGCCCTGCCTGTACCCCAGCCTTGCCCTGGGACTCCCAGCCCAGAGAATCCAGGAGCCTCCCCGAACGCTGGGGTCTTGTGCAGCTTGTTGTGTGGAAGGAGTGGGGTTTGCTCCGCGTCCTCCACAGCTTCGCCTCTGTCTGCTTGGCCTCCTGGCATGTCCCGAGTTGTGCTCGTGATCCCACATCACACATGGTGGTTTTTGTGTAGGTCCTACATAAACGATGCCTTGTGTTTCTCCTGCCAAGCCAGCGGAGCAGCATTAGGGCAGGAGGGGGCTGCTCTGCTCACCCT
>NW_010391956.1:2728-4263 GCF_000710305.1 Buceros rhinoceros silvestris | reverse complement strand
CTGCGGAGAAGAGCCTGAATTTAGGAGGAGGATGAGGGGGCCTGGCTGGTTGCCCCAGTGCCACAGGAATAGGGCTGGTTGCTCCGCCAGCAGCTCTGCTGCGTGTCCTCTGTGCTGCCATACCTGTCCCCTCTCTCATCTGTGTCCTCCTTTCTCTTCTCCTCTCTGGTGGGGAAAAAAAGTGTTTAGAGGAGCTGCTCCTGCACAGGCACACAGTGCCACCTGCTCCTGGCCTGGCTCGTGTGCGAGGGGCCCTCTGAGAGCTTGTCACAGCCATCCCTGTTGTCACTCCCACCGCAGTGGGCGCCGTGTGTGTGCCCTCAGCGGGGATCCGCTCCCCTCCCTGTCCCCACCCCTGTCCCCCCAGGGCCTGCTCGCCTCTGACGCTGCCCACCCCGCTCTCCCACGCAGCAGCAAGATGGGCATCAAGGACCGCATCCGGCTGAGCAGCTCACAGCGACAGGGCAGCCGGGGCAGGCAGCAGCTGGGGCTCCCCCTGCATCGCTCCCCCAGCACTGAGGACATCCCCGAGGCCTCCAGCCTCACCAAGGTGCAGAAGAGCTGGAGCTTCAACGATCGGACCCGCTTCCGCGCGTCCCTGCGGCTCAAGGCACGGACTCCAGTGGAGGGTAAGTCCCAGGGACTGGTGGGGACCGGGTCTGGCTGTGGGGTCATGCTGGAGGACACAGGGGGACAGTCCTCAGACTCTGCCACCCACCTGCTCTTGGCACCCACAGCTGACTGCCCACCGGAGGACAGTGGTGAGGAGAAGAGCTCCCACTGTGACCTGACCTTCGAGGACATCATGCCAGCGGTGAAGACCCTCATCCGGGCCGTCAGGTGAGACTGTCGCCTCCCACCTCCCCTAGTGCACATGCTGCTGTCCCCAGCTCTGGCCCTTGGGGACGAGTGGGAGAGCCTTGGCAGTGGCCGGCAGGGAGCAGGGATGAGTCCTGGCTCATCCCTCCACGGGAACAGTGATCAGGACCTCGGTGCTTTGCATGCACCCCCCTTCACCCCCCAATGCGGAGCCCCTGGGCACCCCTCATTGTTCCCAGTGCCCTGCAGCCCTCCCGGGTGTCCCTGCAGGATCCTGAAGTTCCTGGTGGCCAAGAGGAAGTTCAAGGAGACCTTGCGTCCCTACGACGTCAAGGATGTCATCGAGCAGTACTCAGCTGGGCACCTGGACATGCTGGGCAGAATCAAGAGCCTGCAGACACGGTGAGCTGCTCTGAAGGTGGGGGAACTCCAGGCTCTCCCAGGTCTCCCACCACTAGCTGTGGCTGCCTGGGGGGGTGCTGGCCTCTGGTGATGGGTGGAACACATTCCCAGAGCCCCGTCCCTGTCCCTTGTGGTCTCCCATGCCCTCTGGAGTGATGGGCTGTGTCTCTGCCCTCTCTGCCAGCGTGGACCAGATCGTGGGCAGGGGGGCCCTCGCCGCAGACAAGAAGATGCGGGAGAAGGGGGAGAAGATGATGCTGGAGACAGAGCTGGTGGACGAGCTCAGCATGATGGGGCGCGTGGTCAAAGTGGAG
>NW_010391956.1:2190-2606 GCF_000710305.1 Buceros rhinoceros silvestris | reverse complement strand
AAGGGGGGAGTGATGTCAGGAGGGGGTGGTCCCAGGGAATGTGTCACCATCCCTGGGGGAGCCGGAACCCCTGCGTCCCCTCCCTATGGGGAGGGACCTGCTCAGCCCTGCTCGCTCTTGTAGGTGCAGTCCATCGAGCACAAGCTGGACGTGCTGCTTGGGATCTACTCCCAGTGCCTGCGCAAGGGCTCCACGAACTCCTTCAGCCTGGCCGCCGTGCAGGTACCCCGTTGCGAGCCCGACATCACCTCTGACTACCACAGCCCCGTGGACCATGAGGACATCTCGGTCTCTGCCCAGACCCTGAACATCTCCAGGTCGGACAGCACCAACATGGACTAAGCGGGGAGGCAGTGGGATGGATCCTGCCACGGGATGCCGGGATCAGCAGGCGCAGCCCGGCATCGCCCGGCCCC
>NW_010391956.1:1358-2014 GCF_000710305.1 Buceros rhinoceros silvestris | reverse complement strand
TGAGCCGAGTGTCCTGTGGGGGGGCCCCGGGGGCCGCTGCCTGCTCTGGGGAAGGGGTGGGAGCCCGTGGCACTGCGGCATGGCCAGACCATGCTCCTGGGATGCTCTTACCCCTCTTGGCGGGTGAGATCCTCCAGCTCCTGGGGCCTTGAGTGCTTCCCATCCATGGTGAGGATGCTCCAGGCTGGCCCTGTCCCCTGGGGTTTGGCTTGTATCCCTCTCGGAACATGTCCAGCTCCCCAGCAGGGTCCTGCTTGGTCCCCCAGACCCAAACTGGGGCCACCACCAGCTATGCAAGGCTCCAGCTTCCTCCCGCTGCCTGTGCTGAGCTGGGCGTCAGGGCACGACCTGGGGTGGTTGGTACCCGCCTTGCTGTGGGTCGGGGCAGCAGTGGGGACCCCCCCAGGCTGGGGAGCGGGGGTCTGTCCCCTTCACCCTCCTCTACCCGGGTCGTTTCCCTGCTCGCAGGGCTGCGGCTGCACCTCTAGATGCACAGCAGAGCCTCCTGCTTGCCCGCGCATGCTCCCTGGGCACTAGATGCGCAGGAGAGAGACCGCTCTATTTATGCAATAATGCCTGAATATGCAACACCCCCGGCAAGAGCAGCCCCCGGGGACAACGGCAATAAGCAACCCCCCTGCCAGCCACAGGGCTGG
>NW_010391956.1:0-1183 GCF_000710305.1 Buceros rhinoceros silvestris | reverse complement strand
GCCCTGCCTGGGTGCCCTGAGGTATCAGGGCCGGGTGACAAACCTCCACCCGAGGGTGTCCCTGGGACCACGAGGCTGGGCAGGGGCTGTAGGAGGGGGTGGATGGTGGCACAGGTGATGGGGACAGGGGTCCCCAAGGAGCACCTTTCCCTCTCATGTCTCAGTCCCCACTCTTCCTTAGAGAATTCCTTTGCTGCCGGGTCCTGCGGTGCTCACTTTGTCCCTCCCTGTGTCCCTGTCCCTTCCGTGGCCCAGGGAGCAGGTGTCGGGCATGGGGGGGGTGACTGCCCGGTGGGGATGGAGCAGCGTTTCCCACGCCTTGGTAGCACGGGAGCTGCTCCGCTCCGCTTTGCTGTCCCAACCCCAGTTCTGGGGCTGGTTTCCAGTCCTGCAGCGCTGGGCAGAGCCAGGCTGGGATCGTGGTAGTGCCAAAATTTGCTGAGCTGGGGCTGACGCCTGCTCCTGTGTGGCCAGGGGTCCTGGGGGGGTCTCGGTGACCTGCAGGACTTGGCAGTGACCCCTGTATGGCTGCGGTGCTGGGCTCTGACGTGGGCTGGCGGGGACTCACCAACCCCCTCGCTGGGTCCTTTCTGGGCTTGGGCAGAGCCAGGCTGGGATCGTGGTAGTGCCAAAATTTGCTGAGCTGGGGCTGACGCCTGCTCCTGTGTGGCCAGGGGTCCTGGGGGGGTCTCGGTGACCTGCAGGACTTGGCAGTGACCCCTGTATGGCTGCGGTGCTGGGCTCTGACGTGGGCTGGCGGGGACTCACCAACCCCCTCGCTGGGTCCTTTCTGGGCTTCATATGGTGGGATTTGCACCCCCCTTTCCAAAGCCCCCCTGTGCCTCTGCTCCTGGCAGTGGGGACCCCCAACCCTGCTCGGTTTTTTTGCCTCATTAGTGCATGTGGCCAGCACGGGCCGTGCCAGAGCCGCTCCCTCGCTGGGTCCTTTCTGGGCTGCAGATGGTGGGAGTTGCACCCCCCTTGCCAAAGCCCCCCTGTTCCTCTGCTCCTGGCAGTGGGGACCCCCAACCCTGCTCGGTTTTTTTGCCTCATTAGTGCATGTGGCCAGCACGGGCCGTGCCAGAGCCGCTCGCAGCCTCCTCCCTGCTCCCGCACCACCCTGGCCCCCTCCCCTTGCCCCGGGGGTGCCCGTCCCCTCGATCAGGCCATGGGGGGGGCGTGG
>NW_010391955.1:27532-27931 GCF_000710305.1 Buceros rhinoceros silvestris | reverse complement strand
CCAGGGATGAAGCACGGGAGCGTCTCCTCAGCGAGCCGCAAGTGGGGACAGGTCCACCGAGTCCCACGGTGAAGGTCTTCTCTGAAAGCCGGCAGAAGAAGACCTCACTTTTTCACAAAAAGGTGTACCTGGATAACCAAGGCAAAAAACCCCAAAACCAAGTAAAAAAACCCCAAGTAACCCCCCAGGGATGAAGCACGGGAGCGTCTCCTCAGCGAGCCGCAAGTGGGGACAGGTCCACCGAGTCCCACGGTGAAGGTCTTCTCTGAAAGCCGGCAGAAGAAGACCTCACTTTTTCACAAAAAGGTGTACCTGGATAACCAAGGCAAAAAACCCCAAAACCAAGTAAAAAAACCCCAAGTAACCCCCCCCACACCACACCCCACCCCCAACAACAAA
>NW_010391955.1:26729-27414 GCF_000710305.1 Buceros rhinoceros silvestris | reverse complement strand
CCCCCCCCAAAAAACAAACAACAACAAAAAAAAAACCAAGCAGAAAGATGACCCACGACGACATTTAAAATTAATCCCGCTGGACAGAAAACGAGTAGGTAGGTGTGAGACCCGGGCTCGTTCCAGATCCACCGACACCCTACTGCATTCCGCTCTGGCTATCAGCAACGCCCCGCTCAGCTGATGGGCCACGTCATCTCAAGGTTCTTCTGTCTCACGCCTGGGACTAAGTCACCTTCTGCATGGTGACAGCCTCTGGGAGCCCGGATCCAAGGCAGGACTCCAGTGACCAGAGAACTAGAGCCCCTTCTTCAGCAAGTTTGTGTCACAGGTACCAGACACTGGTAGTGCCAGCCCTAGGGTACCAACCGTGTTTCTTTTCACCGTGTCATTTGGTTCGATGTATGAATAGTTTTGCTTTTTCCTGCTGGTACAATAAAGATGCTAAAGCTGAAGATACCAAAGTTGGTTGATTTTTTCTTTTTATTAAATGCCTTAGCTGGGGGAAGGGAATGGGGAAGGTTTGTCCTTGCTAGAGCAGAAAACAAGTCTTCAGCCAAACACTGGTATCTTTAAAAACAGGCGGGTAAACACGAGGTGGCACGTTCAAGGATAGGTAAAGAAGCAGTTAGAAGAGAGTCCGCGAGAAGTCTGTACCGTGTGGGAACAATGAGGATGCCGTATT
>NW_010391955.1:25539-26626 GCF_000710305.1 Buceros rhinoceros silvestris | reverse complement strand
TGCCAAATAACCGGGCACTTCACACGGGGAGGACATCGAGGGCTGTGGCAAAGATGCCAAGAGTCCACACGGATACTAAAAATCTTACAAGTCATGGCTGCTTTCTGGTGATCCTATTTCTGGAACGTGTCCCTCAGAGCTGCAGCAGCAGAAAGGTAACTAGCGGGATAGGGTAGTACTAAGGACTCAGGTTAGAACAGGGACAGTTTACCCACAGCTTTCCTTCTAACGCGCCGTTTCCTCAAGGCCTGGCTCCTCTTTGTGATTCTGGAATCTGATTATGAGTGCCCAAAAGAGTTAGTGAGAGAGCAAGCCCACAGCCTATCCCGGGCGGCTGTCAAGTCATTTAAAACCACCTGACATTCATTGTGAGAACATTCAGGTAATAATCTTCTTTAATAAACTATACACAGATAGCAGTTACCTTTTCCTTTCACCATTTAGTCCGGTCGGTTTCTGAAGAATGACTATCAAACCGAGGAGCCTCTCTATCTCAGTCCCCACACAGTGATTTACACACCATGGCCTCAGCCACCACAAGCACTCTCTGTATTCTAACCTGTAAAATCAGAGTGTCTACTCGCTCCACTCAGAGATCAGCACACACAGAAGTCACCATACAGGGCCAAACGAGAAACTCACTTTTCCTTACCCAGGAAGACTGATGTTCCACCTTCCGCTCTAGCTAAGCCCTCCTAAATTCTACTCGCCCAGTCAAAAGAGCTGCTCCTTCTTTGGAGGGGAGCAAAGTCCCGTGAGGTGCCTTCCATCACAACCAAATTCCGGATGAAAACGGCACCCTGCCTCCTTAGGCTCCTCTCTTTCTCCACGAGGATTTCTCTGGTTAATGCCATGCCTGAACAGGAGGAGACACGTGGCAGATGAGCAGCATGCGAGCACAAAATTACTAGAAACAGATCCCCTCCACAAGATCCTTCGGGAAGCCACGAGAGAACTGAGGATAGCCAGAGAGCTGGGTGAGGCACAGACCGAAGGTTCTTCCACACAAAAGCAGCTCACACAAATGCTGGTTTCAGATGTGGCCCCTCACAAACCTGCATCAAAATGTTTTTACTTTATTATTGCT
>NW_010391955.1:22715-25357 GCF_000710305.1 Buceros rhinoceros silvestris | reverse complement strand
ACTCTTTCCTCGTATTATTTACTTAAAACAGGGAATGACATCTCGGCAGTGACCGCAGAACACACGTCACATTTGCCGTGGCCTCCATGCGCTGCAGGATTTGTGTATCAAACCCAGAACGCTACAGAATCTGCACCCCCTAGATTAGTGAGGCTTTTTCAAAACAGGTTCACGGTCCTTTCGCTGGTGCACAGCCCAGAGCAGCCCCCTGAAACCCAGAGCCAATGAAAGAATCCGACTCGAAGGTGTGGAATACAGGAGCAGAACAAGCTATGAGATTTTCTCGTCACCGCTCCCCCTTCAGATGATTCACGAGGAGTAGAACCAGAAGTGACTAGAAAACTGGAAACACAAATCCACAGCCACTTAAAAACTAACCAAAAGCCCGACCCAAACCAGCCCCACTCACTCATCGCTCTTGTTGTGTTTAGGGGCACCTGGAAGCCTAGGAAGACCCGGTGCTTTTTCAGTCAAGTTTCTCAGCTTTTTCTCGGCAGCACCCACCGCGTTTCACGCCGAACGCAGCACTAGGACTACCTGCATTCCTGTGCTGTTCAGGAGAAGCTGCAGCTGGGATGCAGACCTGCCCCACGTGCGTACGCACATACGCAGAACGGGAGGACTGCGCTGTGAACTGCACCGAGTGCAAAGAATTCCCGTGGTCATTCATTCACAGGGATTTCACATCGTAATCCTGGCACTGGGAAAGAGGGAGCCAAGAATTCCCGTTCTTAACAAAGGCTCGAACACAGCAGCTCACCTTTACACGTGCTGTAGCGAGGCTCAGTCTCAGAGTCCATGTACAAAATTACCACCCGTACCTGCGGTGCAAGCACAAAGACCCCACGAGCGAAGAGCTGAGGGTCGCATGTGTCTAAAAAGGAGGGGTGTGCTGGGCGTCGTTACAGCGCTAGGCGTGCTAGGCATGCCAGCCAGCCGGCAGCTTCCAGCACCAGGACGCCCGGCCTCAGGACACCCAGCACCAGGGCTCACAGCCAGGGGGTTCTGCTCACCAAATTCACAGTGAAAACCCCAGGCTGTGACCGTCCTCGTTAGCGAGGGGACGCACACAAGAGGGGGTGTGGAAAAGCGTCACTCTGCGCACAAGGCTAGCAAAACCTCATCTCAGATGTTTTGTTTTCTGTGTCCACCACCCTCCTCACTTACTCCGACCGGGGATGAGTACGCGGTGTAGATGGTCTGGAGCCAAGCACAAACACACGGTGTAGGAATGTCTCTGACACTTCTGCCCTTCTTTCAAATCTGGCTTGTACCTTTCAGCGACTGACTGCAGCCCCAGCCAGAGCAGAGGAACGGGCCAGACAAAGAAACCCCTGCCAGCCCTGTTTTCAGGAGAAAGCCAGGCTTGAATACAAATACACAAAACCAGACAGTTTCTTCTAAACTGAGAAGTTACCTTGAATGACGTGACGTCAGTGGGCAGATAACAATGCACGGGATGGTGCACTTGTTCTGAAGAATTCACGTAACAGGACTCCAGTAACAGCTACTGATTGGACAATACTTTGTGAAGAATAATCCAATACCTTCCTGTTGTGCACTTTGCCCCTGGCAGGGGTTGGACATTTCCAGTTTCGCTCGTTAAACAACCAGCAATGTCTTCCTTCTGATTCCACAGCCGCTACGCGTGAGAGCTGCTTCCACTACTCCCCTTTGCGGCCTCCAGGACAGATCAGGAGCTCTCCCTACTCCACTGCACGAAAAAGCTGAGTAAGGGAACACAGGTAACGCTCCAGCCAGTCCCCTTCCCAGACGCAGCTTACAGACAGGATCAGAGGACTGGAACAGAGCGCCTAAGCTGGTGTGTCCAGTTCCCCATCACCATGTCACCCACACCTGGGGGTGAAGGAAAGGGGCTTCGTGTCACCAGCACACCTGTAACGTCCCAGAGCTGAATACAGATCACATAGCAAATCCCGCCCCGGCAGTTCAGCGTTCCACCAGAAAACGTCGGTACTGAATTTGTAACACACGCTTGTGGTAAGAGGGAGCAGATGGTCGGCAGAAGACTGTGCAGACAGGAGCAGGAGTCAAAAAGACAGGCCAAAATGCAATTCAGGGTTCACAATCCAGCGGCATCAGCCTCTGCAAGCACTTCGACTAACGAGTCCCCACTAACGACATCCTCGTGTAGTACCGGGTAATGCAGAATTTCCATGTACAAACCACATGGGATTGATTCCATCTACAGAGAGGGAGTTTGCTGCCACACAGTTTGTGCAGGTAGAACCAGACACAGAAGCGTTTCTAAAGATCGTGACTTACGTTTTTGTAGGGGGAGACTGAAGCATCTCCCTAAAACACTACAAAAATCAAGATCTATTGACAAGTAACATCTCCCTCGCTGATAGTAGCACATGATCACTGTCAGCCTGTCAAAACCACCTCTCCAGCAACAGCAATGCCCAGCTAACTTGTGAAGACGCAAAAAGGGCTTTAGGAGCTTTTCCACCTGTACAGGAAATCTGTGGTGATCAGGCACCAACAGGATTAAAAGACTTTTAAACTAATCCAGCTACATTTTTAATTGTAGCTTCTTCAAGGTAGCCTTCAGAAACCATCCCCGAAGCCTCTCACTACACCATGAAGAGTCTTCTGACAAGCATGGAAGAGAGTTTGTC